>NW_005370016.1:2666688-2672250 GCF_000412655.1 Myotis brandtii
GCACCGCAAAGTTCCTCCAACTCCGTCCAGCGGGCGGGTCACCCGGCAGGGGGACCCCGGGAAGGGCCAGCTGCGATTGGAGCGGAGTTTGCAGCCTTCTCCGCCTCCCGGCCGTGGGACGGTGGTGGGAGGGGAATGGTATGCAGAGCTCCGCGCCCTCGGAGCTCCGCGGTTCCCACCCGTCTCCGTCACCTGGCTGCTGGCGAGGGCTTCCCCACCCCAGGGAGCTTTCACTGGGAACCACAGGGAGAGGCCGGGGCCTGCGGGCAGCCGAGCGCGCAGAGGAAAAGCAGAGCAGGCTCCAAGTAAACTGGGATATCCCCTCCATTCACTATAACCATAGTGAAAGTCAACTTTATTACAAGTGCGCGCATGCCAGGAATGAAACAGTGTTCAACAAGCAATCCTCGCTTTAAGTTTGGTGGTCTGACTTGGCCAGCCTGCTTTCCATGGAGCAATACAGAGCAACAATCCATGTTACCCTTTCAGCTACTCTTTAAAGGTGTGTCTATGTGCAAGTGACTTGTAGCCTTCCCTAAAATTAAAAAGAAAATCTGTTGTAGAGATTGCTATACAATCAGGTAAAGCAGAAACGATCTATGTTTATTTTATAAATGAGTAAACTCTACCTCTGACCTCTAACAAATAGGTTTTCCCCTTCATCCATAGGTATCGTGTTATGACATAGCAACCTCGTGTGTTTTTTTTTTTTTTTTCACAGAGACTATCCTTTGTCAAAGGGAAAGTCCTTCTGGATGTCAAGTGTACTGAGTGTAAGTTTCTGTTGGTTAAGCCTCCCAGTCTTGGTATTTGTTATGGCAGTCCTGTCAGACTAGTGCAGATATATAGCACCAATATACATTATTACTTTTATATAAGTGTGTATGTATAACCACACAGACATATACATACATATACATTTACACATACACAAACTCATACACTTAAACAAACTATAAAAATTGTATAGGAACTTTTAGCTACTTATGCAGCTCTCATTCACTCACCCATTCTTTCATCCATTGAATCTTAAAAATATATTTGTTAAGGGCTTAAACAGTTTGGACTTTAAATGTGTTCTTTGTAGTGGAGCAGTTTTCCTATCAATACGTTGTATAGGAAAACTGCTTGGCCAGTGTGGCTCAGTAGGTTGAGTGTCAACCCATACACCAAAAGGTCACCAGTTTGATTCCCTTTCAGGGCATTTGCCCAAGTTGCACATTTAATGGGAGGCAACTGATTCGTGTATTTTGAAATACATCGATATTTCTCTCTCCCTTTTCCTTCCTCTTTCTCTAAAATCAATAAAAGCATATAAAAAGTATATAAGAATTTTTTAAAATGTTTATTACTGCCTTTTCCCAAATTGACATTTCCTGTTTACACCCTTTCTGTGTATCCCAGATTCATCTCTTCAGCTTTATGTCTGGATGGCTCCACATAGATATTCCATAGGAACCTCAGTCATAACAGCACTAGTAGTTTCCCCACATCCACAAAGTGATCCTCTTCTTTATTCTGCACCTCAGGTATTGAACTCCCACTCACCAGTTGCTGAGCTAGAATTCTGGGAATTAATACTCCTTCCTTTTTTAGAGTCCAATTGATCCCAACGTTCACATTTCTACTGATTTTCTCTCCTCAACTCTTTATCTCTGCAGATATAATCCTTAGTTCACTCAGCAGCTCTCACCGACACCTGCAGGAGGCTTTTCTCTGATTCCTAGGCCCCAGTTTGAACCCTCCTCTGGTTCATTCTTCACAACTTACCTTCCCACTCTTTTCTGTCCTAGCTACTCAAAAATCCAACAAATAATAATGTTTCATCACTCTTTTAAAAATGTTCACAGTGGCTCCCCACAGTCTGCAGTCCCAACCTTCAAGTTCTGGCCCCTGCTTAAGTCACCATCTCCCTCAACTGTCCATTCAGCCCTTTGACTTGCGACCTCCCTTTCTAGGGAGAAGCATAGTATCTGCTGCTACCATGCTTTTATAGACATGACCAGAACATCTGCACCAATACCCACTCCCCACCGTTTTCACTAGCTAACTCCTTGTTCTTCAAGGAATTACCTTCCAAAACATCTGCTTAAGACCAGCTTCAATGCCCCTAACTCTCGACAACTCCAGCACCCCATGAATACTGCTCCCACCATACTAATAACCAACTATCTGATTTGAAATTGCTTACTTGCTTTTTCCTCAATATGACCATGACTGCTTGAGAGCAAGGACTGTGACTTTTATCTCTAAATCTCAGTCATGGCTTAGTAAACATTCATTGAATAAATAAAGCATAAAAAGGGGAGAAAAAAACTTTAGGGGAGCTTACAAAAGTGTTACAAAAATTTACAACATTTCATACAAACGTGCATGAAATCAGTGAAGGTTAAAGCAAGGAACATGGTTTCAGACTCTCTTTCAAGCTTTTCCTATATGTTAGAATGAGAAGGACCTTGTGATATGAGCAAATTTAGGACCTGAAGTGTAAAGTGACTGATTGGGCCAGAAATCTAGCTTGTGAGGGCAGCCCTTCCTCAAAATCCAGACCTCCTATTTTACATCCTTACCGCTTTCCACTTTACCTTTAAATACCTCAATATATCTGTAGTTGATTGTTTTTGGTATAATTATGTGTTCAATATTTCTCTCCTCCACTAGACTCTTGCAGAGACCATTTATATCATGTATAGTTAACATTTAGAAGATATTCTATATGTATTTGTCTACTTAGAAAATAAATTATAACTAGATCCAACATGTCCATACTTCCAATTTCTGCATCTTCCTTGCACCCCACATGGACTCCAGTATGCTGCGAATTATTTATCGTATAACAAAGATGTAGTTCTTGGATACTAATAACTCGTGGACTCAAAAGTCGAGGTATTTGACAAAAAACTTCCTACAATGCAATATCACTGTTTCGATACCTCCGTCATTTCTATATTATACTGATGGAAGAAAATGAGAAAATAATGATAAATTCAGCCCAGAATTAAAATCTAGAAGGAGGGTAGACAGAGTAGCGGGAGAAAATAACCTGTCAAAGGCTAGAGTCTTCATTTACTTATTAATAAAATGCAGGATAATTCCTGGTAATGAGAGGTAAGTTGAACTTCTGGTAGGAGAGCAGATATACCTGATTTTCCCCAGAGGAATGTTTAAGGATTTTAGAATAGAAAAGAATCAAAATGATCATCTAGTCTAAAAATCTTCTTCCAAAGATAAGCAAAAATGTAAACTGATTAAATTCTAGGGAACAGAAGACAAAACTAAAACCAAAGCCCCAGGTCCCATGACAAGGACATATAAATAAATACACATGCATATTTACATGCATGCATAAATTATATGTGTGTATGTATGCATATATGTACCTAGTTATACATATTCATTTAAACACATTCATATAGACATACATAAAAGAAGAGGTTCTAGATTAGATCATCTTTTGGTCAACTTGGAGTTACAGAAAAGGAGTGGGGGTGGGGGTGGGGAATGTAGGCCAATTGCATTTAACAGTAGTGAGTCACCCAGATCAGAGAATGCAGTCTGACCACTGGTCGTGTCTATTATGTAGAGGTGTCACAATTACTCAGAATAAAATAGCAATGGGATGAAACTTGCTTATTTGCATTTCTGAGCTTAAGTTTCCCAAAATTTACTCTTGTATCTTTTCTCCTCTTCCTCTCACACTTTCCCACCTCTTCTGCTCAGTCCTGATGTGGAACCCGGTCCTAACCATCTGTGGTTATCCTCCTACTCTTTCCTATCCCAATCATTGCAATTTTGACAGAATATCAAAATGTCCTTAAAAGTTTCCAACCCTTCTGAGTCAGGGGTTTATAGTCACTACAAATTTCCCAGAATGCTCCTAAGTTTTTCAGCTGGAATTTAATGAAATGAGTCCCCCAAGCCAGGTAAATTTACAGGGGTAAGTTGAAGTGGATTTTCCCAATATCTCTTAAAAGAAGATGGGGGGAGGGGTCGAAGAGGGCAGATTTTTTTGTCTGTTTTTTTTTTTTTGAGTTTGTTTTTACATCAAGCTTGTCTTTAACTTGAGTTTCAGCACAGATCATATGGAACCTCCAGTGAGAATGTGTGGGTGTATTAACCTATGTATCTAACCCCTTCTCCTAAGCCAGTGGTTCTCAACCTTCTGGCCCTTTAAATACAGTTCCTCATGTTGTGACCCAACCATAAAATTATTTTCGTTGCTTCTTCATAACTGTAATGTTGCTACTGTTATGAGTCGTAATGTAAATATCTGATAGGCAGGATGGTCTTAGGCGACCGCTGTGAAAGGGTCGTTTGACCGCCACAGGGGTCTCGACCAACAGGTTGAGAACCGCATCAAACTGTTGATTCTTTGCCAGCCTCTGGCCTAAGCTGAATCCACTAATAATGTAGCCTGCTCTAGAAATCATGACTCTGAGGAAGTGGGCTGGCTCATCTGCACAGGAATTCCCAGGTCTTAAGTATAGATGCATTGTTGTTCTTGGCAGAAAAATGCCACCCCCAAAAAAGATGTCCCACTCTAATCTCTGGAACCTATGAATATGTTTATTTTACAAAAGGAAGTTAAGATTGTAGATGGAATTAAAGCTACTAATAAGTGGATTTTAAGGTAAAATTATCTTTTACTAGTGTCCCGGTGCACGGATTCGTGCACATTGAAAAGAAATTAATTAGAATAAATATTTTAATATCACTATTCCTGTCTTGCTAATGAAAAGAAAATAGGATTCTACCGAGTCTCCTATCTACCTACTTCAGGACTTCTGTGAGGATCAAATGAGATGAGGCATGAGAAAATGCTTCACAAACATTTGGTTAAAGTGTAAAATGTTTGCACCTGGTTTTAAAGCAAGTCGGGTTCCTAGGCTGAAGAAACTCCAAGGAGGCTAGTCATTACTAGGGAGAGGAAGCCGGGAGTTGCTATGTGACATGTGACATCATTACCCAGCGCCCACAGCCACCGTTTCCAGGCTGGGCTGGGCCACATTTTGCTCTGTGGGGTCTTGGCAGCATTGGCTGCAATTTGGTGGAGTGTCGCTCTATAACTTGGCGGGGCCTGTGCCCTACTTGGGGGAAGCTGAGTGTTGGTTTGTTGGCACCAGGTCCTTGGTGCCGTTTCTTTTTATTTTTTTAATTTTTTTCTTTATTGATTAAGGTATTACATATGTGGTGCCGTTTCTTCTGAAATGGCCAGTGTGCATCATGGCAGCTCCGGAGTTGAGCATCTGCCTCCTGGTGGTCTGTGCATGTCATAGCTATGGGTCAGACACTTAGCCTTTTATATATATAGACTAGAAGCCTGGTGCACAAAAATTTGTGCACTCCGGGGGCGGGGGGAGGAGGGCCCCCCAGCCCGGCCTGTGCCCTCTCGCAGTCTGGGACCCCTTGGGAGATAACGACCTACTGGCTTAGGCCAACTCCCAGCTGGCAGAGGGCAGGCCCAATCCTTAAGTGCAGCCCCTGGTCAGGCTCAGAGCAGGGCCGATTGGGGAGTTGGGGCGCCACCCCGTCATGCACAGAGCAGGGCGGATCGGGAGGTTG
>NW_005370016.1:2673088-2706736 GCF_000412655.1 Myotis brandtii
GCTGGCGAGTGACTAAAGCTTCCAACCGCTCCTGTTTTCTTTTCTTTTTTTTTTTTATTCTGGGCCAGCTTTAGCTCTGAGGCCTCACTGCTGAAAACATCGATACAATGTTGCGGTCCGAGGCTGACTGACAGCCAATTTCTGGGGGTTTGTTTAGCTTCTTATTTGCAACATAGTAATAGTTGCTTAGAGTTGCAGCTGAGAGGCCGGCAAGTTAGGCATTGGAGTCCGCAGTCACTGACGCAAGCAAGCCTCCCTGCTCGCTTCAGTGCCTGGCTGCTGGCCGCCATCTTGGCTGACAGTTAATTTGCATATACTCACTGATTAGCCAATGAAAAGGGTAGCGGTCATACGCTAATTACCATGTTTCTCTTTTATTAGTGTAGATCATCTGGGTGGGCCCATTGTAATCACAAAGGTCCTTTTAAGAGGGAGGCAGGAAACAGAAGGGTCTGTCAACTGATGAAAAATGAGAAAGATTCTATAGTACATGGAGCACTCAAGATGGAAGGCAGCCACAAGCCAAGAATATGGTAGCCTCAAGTAGGTGAAAAAGGCAAGAAAGTGGGGGGCTTCCCTAGTGCCTCCAGAAATAACACAGCTCTGCCAACACCATTTTGGACTTCTGACCTCCAGAATTGTAAGGTAATAAATTTTCATTGTTTTAAGTCACTGAGTTGTGGTAATTTGTTGCAGCAACAATAGGAAACTAATACAATAGTTTAATGGGGGCAGAGGTGCTTGAAAGGATGGGTTGAGGTGAGCTTATCCCCTTTGCCCTATAATTTCCTATAAGGAGAGGCACAATAGGACAAAGGCCAGTAAGCAGTATTAGTACTCTAAAGCTCAGAGGCCAGGAATGGACTGTGGTTGCCTGGATCTAAGGGTGGTGCCCATAATACCAAGGGAATAAATATGAAAACAGAAGGTCAGCTGAAAGTTAAAGCAATAAAATCTCTTTATTCATTTGCCCTTCAGAATCACCTGCCTTAAACTATGTTTCTCTAGTGAGTTTACTCATTTCCTGTTGCAGCTACCACCTCCTGTCTTCTTCACCACTCTAAAATCCCTCAAATTTACTTTCTCCCTTTTCTTCCTTTCCATTTACTATTTGAGCCACTTACAATCAGATTTAGGCCCCATCACCTCACCATTTATTAAGGTCACCGGTAATGAACATATTAAGTTTGAACATATTAAGTTTGAAGTTCATTTTTTTAAACTTCATCCCAATTGATGCTTCATACATTTTGACATTATGAATTAGTCTCTCCTTAACATTCTCTCTTCTTGTAACATTCTTCCATGACATCCCCATCTTAATCAGTTTCTTTGCACTTTGGCTATTCTTTTTGTCTCCTTTGCCAAATCTTTCTCTACTTAAACTCTAAATATTGAGCTTCTTAGTTGCTTAGTGCTGGGCCTTTTTCTCATCTTACTCAGTCCTCTCAACCTAAGAAATTTCATCTCTCCAACCCTCCTCCCATCTGACAACTGTCAAAATGTTCTCTGTATCTATGAATCTGTTTCTGTTCTGCTTGTTTGTTTATTTTTTTAGATTCAATTATTGCTAGACATATATGTATGGCCATTTTATTGTTCATATTTTTTATCTTGTTTTTCTTCTTCAGGGAGTTGGAGGATGCATGAAAAAGGTGAAGGAATTAAGAAGTACCAACTGGTTGTTATAAAATAGACATGGGATTGTAAAGTACAGCATAGGGAACATAGTCAATAATATTCAAATAACTATGTATGGTGTCTGATGATTGGTTGATTTATTAGGATGCTTACTTAGTAAGTCTAATCACTGGGATGTACTCCTGAAACTAATTAAATAATATATGTCAACTGTGATTGAAAATAAAAAATATAAAGAAAGAAACCTCATCTATGTTCAAATCACCTCTATATACAAAAATTAGCCCAAGATTTCTAGAGTGCAAATATACCTTATATGGAATTCTAAAGTCAGTAAATAAAGCAAATGAAACCATATGTGACCCAAATTACTATACTTTCTTCAGTGACTCACAATTTGGTCTCTAGCATTGAAAAGCCTACATTTTGTTAGTTTTTTTCCACTAGATGAAATATTAAAGGTGCTAATCTTTAAATGCTAAAACCATACTAAAATTGGCATATAATGTGAGAGAGGCATGTGGTAATTTAGACCAACTGAAGGAGCTCAAGGAGTAACAGATTCAACAGATTCATGTCTTCCATCTTATACTTACTCTGGGCTAGCTCAATGTCCACTGACTTGAAGGAGTCAAATGGTGAATATAGTGCTTCTTTATCATAAATTCTCTCTCTCTCTCTCTCTCTCTCTCTCTCTCTCTCTCTCCTCTCTTTTTCTGCTTCTGACAGTTTACCTTCACATTCTATGCATTTCTTTCTGTTCACTCTGCCCCTATGTCATATATTCTTTTGCTTCAGTTTGGGGGGTATGGAAAGTAACCTCACAGGATGATCTGGTCATACCTTCCTAACTGGGCAGGTCATGGTGGATAGTCATGCCCCAGGCCCATAAACTTTTTACTTTTATTTATTGATTGATTTTAGAAAGAGATGAACAGGGAGAGAAAGAGAAACATTGATTTATTGTTCCACTTATTCATGCATCCATTGGTTGATTCCTGCATGTAACCTGCAACATTGGTGCATTGGAGACAACGCTCCAACCAACTGAGCTACCCGGCCAGGACGGCCCATAACTTCTTAAGTGAAAGGTTTTAAGATAGTCTTGTCCATTGTTCCTGTGCAGCTAAATTAAAACACCTTTGAAATATCAGAAATATACCCCTCAAACGTGGATTAAATCCTCAAGAGAGCACATAATCTTAACTATCCTGTACTCTAATCCCTGCATTGCTTTTTCCAATCTTCTTTACATACCTTCCTTAATTTCAAATGCATAAAAGAATCTACAAAACTGTTATTCTCTGGAGCATTTGAGACCTTGCTCTCTGGCATATGTCATCAGTTTGGCTCAAATTAACTCATAAAAATTTACTACAGGTTTGGATGTTTTTATGTCAACAAGTACAATGACCCCTCTCCCTCAGCCTTTGCATGCATTCTTTACTTGGATAATTCTCCCCCAACCCCTGGTCCCTAAAACCATCTAGGTCTTAGCTTAAACATGCTTCCTCAAAGACATTTCCCAATGTAAAGTACACCCTTCCCACACTATTCTCTCCAATCACAACCTGTTCACCCCTCCCCTTCCTGGTGTTTACCATATTTTGAAATACAGGCTTTTTCTCAATGTTTTTTGTCTCCCCATTATGTACAAAAGGACATAAATCATGTATGTTTTATTTACTACAACATCATAGCACCTAATGGGTATTCATTAAATACTTATTGAATGAGGTAATGATTTTATGCTTTATTAAGGAGTAATTTCCTTTGGGACTCAACATAGTCACAGTTGTAGGGGTAGACTTTGTTTAAAAGTAGACTTTTATTACTCAAAATGTAGGTTATAGAATTGTTAGATAATTTAAAGCATGTGCTTTTATGAGAGAATGAAAAATAATAAAGGGGGTTTATAAATATCAGGTGTTTATGATTTTTTGTGCTTTCCTGGGGAAAATGATGATAAAGGGAACTCACATTTTATGAGGTTCAGCAATGGACCAGGCATTTATGTTAAGATTGCTTTCTCTCATCCAGTTAATTTTTGCAATAATCCTATGAAGTAGTTATTATTGCCATTTTATATATAAATGAAGGTCAAAGAAATTAAATTTTGAGATAGGTGAGTGGCTGAGCCAGGATTTGATACCAGATTGGATTCCAAAACACTCGTGTTGTTTAAAAATTATACTGTACTATCTAATAGTAAATAAGCACTATCTCTAATAGAATTATCTATGTATATATTTAATCTCACATATTTGTGTGAAGGAGGTAAGAACATAGAATTGACAAACCTCAGAGAAAACTTCCTAGGTCAATGATTTGCCTAATGGGTCAATTTAATTAAAATTCTTGTTGAGCCTGAGTTTCTAGCTTTGAGAACTGGTTTGGACAAATAGGGAACTGTTGAAAATTCCCAAGTTAGGTGGAAAAATTAATCACAAGGGATTATAAAAGCAGCTTAAAATTTTATCTTTGAGTAGAATTGAAAATTTTTATCTCAAAAGTACTTTTCTATTTAATTTTTTCTCTTATTTTTGGTTTCCTTTGTGATCTATTAAAAATAGAAAAGCATTTTATCTCACCAGGAACAGGGCCATAGCTTCAGGAAACAGAGAGTTTGAATGTAATAGGAAAAGGCAGCCAGAGTAGGCTGCTGGACAGGACAGCAAGCTATGTTGGTGACAGTGATTGGAGAAGTCACCGGGTTGAAGTCACTGGTGGCAGACCTCCTTACTAGGAGTGCAGAGGCTGGCCCTGTTGTGGGCTGACTATTAAAATCAGGGTCACATTTGAGCCCTCAGATACGCACTTGAAGAATGAGAAGCGCACTAACACTGGCTTCGGAAAAACTCTGATCTTCATACCCAAGTGGACATAGTCCTATTCACGGGGCTTCTGTGAGGACAAATAAATCACACAGAGTAAGTTCACAGGGGAGAACCTGACTCAGCTGAGCTTTAAAACGTTAGTGTGTTTGCCTGTTAGATCTTTTTAAATGTACATCCCAACCATCTAGTCCTGTGAATTCAAGGACAATCCAGGGTGTAGGACATGTGTGAGTTATGACTGGCACATACCTGTTATGTTTTGCATTATTCTGTTCTCTTCATCCTGGTAAGATTTAATGGGTAAGCCTGTCCTCCCTGTGGAATGTTTTAAAAAACATCTATGCAATACTGTATTTATTTTTAAAATATTTTTATTGGTTTCAGAGAGGAAGGGAGAGGAAGAGAGATAGAACATCAACAATGAGAGAAAATCATTGATCTGCTGCTTCCTGCACGCCCCACATTGGGAATCGAGCCCGCAACCTGGGCATGTGCCCTGACCATGAATTGAACTGTGACCTCCTGGTTTACAAGTCGACACTCAACCACTGAGCCGTGCCGGCCGGGCGCAAGAATTTCTTGAGCAGTGCCACTGATAGAGATATTATTTGTATTCTGATGTTATTTTTTTCCTGAAAATTTTTAACACCTGACATATTTACTCCTCTTGTAAGTATTTTAGATTAAATCATGCAGTGCTAGTTAAAAGCTGAAGACCTTATTTAAATACTTTGAGTATGAGGTTTTATTTATCTACTAGAGGCCTGGTGCACAAATTCGTGCACAGGTGGGGTCCCTCGGGTGGCCTGTGGGGATCAGGCCCCAGCTCCTGCCCCCAAACTCACAGCCCCAGCTCATGCCCTCAGTCTTGTAGCCCTGCAATCCCACCTGGTAACCTGCATTGGCCTGGCGCCACCCCTTCACCTGCTCCACCATCCCTGTGGGGCAATCGATCGGGGCTGGGCCCTCTGCCAGGCTCTGCCACCCCTTCACCTGCTCCACCATCCCGCCTATGGGGCAATCGATCGGGGCTGGGCCCTCTGCCAGGCTCCCTCAGCTCCTTGGAGCCAGGCAGCGGCTCCTCCCCCTGCCGCCACTGCTGGTTGCCATCTGTGGGGCGATTGGTGGGGCAATCAGGACCCCACTCGCCCCTGCCTTGGCCTGGTACCACCCACTCACCTGCTCCACCATCCCACCGTGGTCCTGCTCTCATTGGGGCCCTGCAGGGCCAGCAGTGCCTCCACTGCAGCCCGCTGCCAGCACCGCATCACTGACGCCCACCATGTTCCACGCTGCCGCCTGATGGTCAGCACACGTCATAGCACAAGTGGTCAAATTCCCGGTCGAACTCCCAGTTGAGGGGACAATTTGCATATTAGGCTTTTATTATATAGGATAATTACTAATGAGGCTGCTTTTAATCCTCACAGTTTGATTTGTTCAATGAAAACTGAGATTATAAATATCCACAATGAACCCAGGGGAGACATACAGCAAATAGCAGCCTCTGCTTAACAAATTTCTCACGTGCGGGAGATTTGCCAGGACCCTTTCTCAGTACCTCTACGCACCACTAGGCATGTATTCCTGAGACAGTCAGCATGCTCTCAGAAGAGCTTACTTTGTCTTTCTTTTTTCTTTAGTAATTTTGGTTAGAATCATAGGACTTCATAGTACTCCTCACCTATAGAGATTTAATAATAGGAGAATCCAAGTGGGAAAAATAAGATGAAAATATATCAAGACACTTAGCCTATATTAAAAAAAAAATCAGCAGAGTAAGTACTTACCCACGAAATACGGTTATTTGTCTTCATGGAAGATAATGATAGACCATTAGTTCAATGTGTACCTTGAATTTGTTGTTTGTTTCTTTGCTAGTTTCCCTCTTAGTAAAGGGAGATCTGGGCTAATTTAACTACATTCTCTCTGTCAGTTCTGACAAGTGGAATACATTCACATAAGTTCTGGCCTATTATGGTACAGCTCTGTCCATGGAATGGAACAAAGCAAAGTAGGCCAGGGGGGATTAAGCCCTTGATCTTGGCATCGTTAGCACTGTGTTCTAACCCACCAGCTAACTAGCCACAGACAAAGACCAACTGGACTAATAAATCACAGCAGCCAGAACAATCTGGTTTGAATTTATTTCTCATTTTTAATATATTAGTTTTATAATTTGATTTAAATATTTTAGGATAAATGAAGCCAAAGACTCGTGTTGTTGTCATTCAGAAGAAAGAAAGCAGAGAAGAAAAGACATCCCACACAACTTCTCCAACAACTAGGCACAAAGCGACATGAAGGACGTGCTCTCACTTCCTACAGAAGGTGTCAATCTGGAAGATTGAAAGTAAATCACAATTTTTACAAGTAATTTGTTTTTAAAAAGCACAAACAAAGCTTTGTTTTTAAGAAAAACGTTTTGGACCACGTTTTTAAAGACTAATAACTTTTATAAAACAAACAAAAAAAAAGTCAATGCTATTTTGTTGTTTGTTTTTGCCAGATTTTCATGCATTGTTTTTTAATCCAAAAATGAGGTACATATGTATCTTTAAAGTCCAAAGTAATTTAGTTGCATCCCAACTGCCACTTCATTCCTATTGTGTAAATAGGTCACTGGAGAGGATGTCTTAACATTATTGTCCCTGTGGCTTTAGATGCCTAGAATATATTCAAAATGCCACCTACTTCCAAGGCCATTACAAGTAGCACCTCTTGTAGTGAGCATACCTTAACATTTGAAAATTGACTTCCTTCATACCACCACCATTTGTATTGCCTGCACCTTATATTTAGCCACCTGTTTGTGTGCAATTACAGATGCTCCTTGACTCACAATGGTGTTATGTCTAGATAAACCCATTTAAAATTGAAACTACTGTAAGTAAGATATGCATTTATAAACTTAACCAACCAAACATCATAGCTCAGCCTAGCCTACCTTAAACGTGCTTAGAACACTTCATAACCTAGAGTTGGGCAAAATCATTTGGCTGCTGCTGCCCAGCATCACAAGAGTATTGTACAGGAGTTACTAGCCCAGGAGAAGATCAAAATTCCAAATTTGAAGTACAGTTTTTACTGAATCATATTACTTTCACATGATCATAAAATTGAAATATCGTAAATTTAAACTTCATGAATAAGGGACCGTCTGGATTATTATTATTGCTCTGTATGTGTCTCTGATTATTTTCATCATTATCATTGCCCCCCTCATGAAAAAGTAAAAACATAAATTCCATGAGGAAAAAGACGGAGTTGGATATTTCTTCAGTGACCAAGCAGCAAAGAGATGTACAGTATAAACCTGTGGAAGTTAATTTGAATTGAACAACTCTCTCTGTGATCTGTGGATGTTGTGGGATTGTTAATCTATAAATGTTCTTGCCTTGGTCTCTTTATTGGAAGAACACAGATGTGAACTTTACACAGAATATATCCCTTCATATTTTTTAGCCTAATATTTAGTCCCTTCGTGGATGAATAAAGCATGTCTCAAATACATGTTTTTTTTTCATATGATCTATAGAATAATGTCAAAATGTTGGATGTGATGAGGAATATCTTTGAAAATACTTTTTTTTCATTTACTAAAGATTTTAAAAAGATAAGTCTCTTTAATACAGCTGTAGTACAACTGAAAAATAGAAAATCCATTGAGATTTCAAAAGATAGATCTCATCTCCAGTAAGTATAAATTATAGCAGCTCATCCTTTCTCTGTTAGTGTCTAAAGAGATTGCAAAACCAAAATCATGATGATATAGTTAGAGATAGACTTCCTGAAATCATCTAACCATAACAGACTCTTGGTCAGAATAAGGAAATAAAGTAGCAGTAGTAATAGTGGTAAGAATAATAACATTCATAGTTAGCCTTTGTGTAGTGCTTGCTATGTGCCTGGCAGGTCTTGAACACTTCATTTACATATACACACTCATTTAATCCTCACAAGAGCCACTTGCGGTCAGTGTGATAGTTACTCCCATTATGTAGATTCAGAAATCAAGTCATAAGGTGATGAATTGATCCGCTCAATATTATTCACCCAAGCAATCTGTTTCCACAGTCCACCTTTTAACCAGTGCACATGTCTTAAAGGGGGAGTTAAAAAAAGTGGATGAGTCCTTTTGACAGTTGTGGATAATTTTATCAGCTCTATCATAGGAAGCCAAAGTCTCCTGTCCATGAAATTTTCTTAGCAGCAAACAGGCAGCACCATCTCCAATGTCTGCAATGATGTCTGTGCTCTGGATGGCAGTGGGCTTCACCTAAGGTAAAGAAGCATGACAGATATCATCCTGCCCTCTACCCACACCACCTCCTGGAATCTCAGCAAGCAGAGAAAGTAGAATGCAAACAAACCAACTAAAATAAAACAGTACCTCTGCTGCCTTAATACTTGTCCAATTTTCTTATAATAGCCAAATATAAATGCTGTTCTTTTTAAAAAGCAAATAACTGAAATAATGGCATGCCTGCTGCCAACTTTGTGGGGTTAAATCTCATAAATTCTTAAGGACTGAAGTGTGTATACTGTCTCTGAAGGCACTTTATGTTCTTTATGGAAAATAACAAACTTAAAAAAAACTAAATTTAATTTGAGAGTATTTGATAATCAAGCCATGACATCATCAACTTTAGATATACTGAGAATACTAGGAACTTTATATCAGATGGAAAAGATAAAGAAATGTGGGG
Organism: Myotis brandtii; assembly: GCF_000412655.1. Lineage (NCBI taxonomy): Eukaryota > Metazoa > Chordata > Mammalia > Chiroptera > Vespertilionidae > Myotis > Myotis brandtii. The sequence continues at coordinate 2,682,276 of NW_005370016.1, forward strand.
ACTATTCTCAGGCAATGTGAAATGCAGTATTGGGTATTAATTGTTACTTCAAGCTCAGAAAATGTGCAAAAATTAGTCCTTAACTGGAGCAATGCTCCTCGAAGTGGGGTCTACAGTTCAGCAGGATCACTGTCATCTGGGAGCTTATTAGAAGTGGAAAATCTCAGGCCCCAGCCCAAACCTGCTGACTGCGGATCTGAATTTCTATAAGTGTTTCCAGGTGATTTCTATGCACATTAAAATTTGAGAAGCACTAAACTAGGGTGTCTCTCTACACCCAGCAACAAAATGTAATATCATTTGATATCTTCATTCTGCCTATGAGAAAGTCAGAATATGTGCTTGTTTTTCATGATAAAACTGTTGCTAAGAGAGAAACCATCATGGGGCCAAAGCCATAAAGGAGGTAATCTTCTCAATCCAAATCTAGTCCTTTTTCTATTCACAAACAAATCATCTGCAGTTGTAAAAATATTTTTAGGTTGGGTCCTTGGAAATGCAAAAGAGTTGATGGATTTTTCTAAGACACAATGCGTTTCCTATGTTAGAGTTCAGTCCTCCAGAAAGGAGAGAAGGTAAACTTAGTCAAGTACAAGTAAACTTAGCTACTTCAAGCTTTTCTCAACCTTTCCTGGGTACACTCAATGATTCCATATTAAACTGGACATTTCAAATTTTTCTTTTTTTCTCCTGCCTGAGATAATATTAGGCTATTAGGCAGTGTGTGTGTGCCACTATGCCATGGTTGCCTAAGGTTCTTAGTCCTGACACCTCACAGAGCCATTTCTACTCATTTCCCAGACACTGTTGACATTCTTGCAAGGCTGCTGCACTTTATCCTACTCATGCCTGACGTCTGCTGCTCATCCTCTTTTTTCAAGAATTGACTCCAAAGGTGAGGGGTGGGGGAGTGAACAGGACACGGATACATGCTCTCATATGCTCTGCACCTGTGACTAACTCTCCGGATTCTATAACTCTTCCCCATTTCCTCTAGCCCACAGAGTTCTTATCTCTTCAAAGTCAGGAAAAACTTGATCTTCAAGTATTCTTGTGTACATTTTTGTTTTTGTTTTTTAAAAAAAGCTTAAAAGTCAAGAATTTGATTTTTTTTGTTCTCTGGGTTCCCTAGTTGCCACTCCCCCCTGAGGCAATGCCTTGCCTGAGTCTGGTGGCCTCAATGGAGGAGCAGTGACAGGGTAAAATGGAATGAGGTATGACAAGCACCAATTAACACTGAAAAGATCGTACTTCCTGGTGTCTTATAATTCTCATGAGATAATATGACAGACTAGAGGCATTGGACTGTCCAGAGTTTAAATCATGGGAATTTAGGTTCACTTTAATCTGTTGTCCGACTATATCTGAAGTGCTATAATCAGTTCTCAGTGATACTCTTTAAATGTTATTGACAGCCTTAAGGATGGCAATAGAAAAACAATCAAAATGGTAAGGTATCTGAGAATAATTTCAAGTGAGGCCTGATTTAGCCCAGAAAAAACTGTTGACTGAAAAGGGGTTCCACGGAAAGTAATCTCACAGAGAGATCTGACCATGAATTCTTAACGTGGGAGGTCATGGTGGGAAGTCACACCCAGGCATATAACTTTTTTCAGGAAAAGTTATCTTTACCTTAAGCAAGCCCTGTCCATTGCTTTGGTGCATCCAGGTGAATACACCTTTAAAATGCCTCTTTTTTTCAAAGTAACCACCTTCAAGAGAACACATAATCTTAACTGTCCTGTAATCTGATCCCAGCCTTGCTCTCTCCCACCCTTGGGTAATCTTCCTTACATTCCAAATGCATAAAAGAAGCTGCAACCTGTCGTTTCCTGGAAGCATTTGTCTCAGTCTGCTGAGATCTTACTCCCAGGTGTATCTTCCATTTGGCTCAAATAGAATTTTATAAAAACTTTTTAAGGCGTGGATGTTCTTATAGCAACAAGGTTAAGAGGAAATAAATGTTGAAATGTCTGTCATATCATGTGAAAAAGAATAAACTTTAGTTGTTGTCTTTGGCATTTGTTGTGTTTGGCTTAAAAAAAGAATTCAAATCAATGAGTTAAGTTTAAGGAATCGAATTTTAATTCAAATTAAGTACGGTAGAGACAACAATGCCATTTTTGTTTTACTCCTGGAAAGAGCTACATTACAGAAAAGCCTCGTTCTTCAGCCATCACTTAAAAGAGAAAGCCACTAGGAAGGTGAGTTTCCTAACCCTTACTTAATGATAATGTGAGAGAAAAATAAACTTTGTTTGTGATGTAACGTCATTCACTAATATTTTGTGATTTGTATCTTACCACAGCATATTCCCTGCTAGCATGACATACCGTAAGGAAACTTCTAACGAAAGCAGTTAAGCAATGGACTAGATTTTCCATGCAGAAGTAGCTACTGTCAACATAAGAAATGTACAAACCTATTGAGAATTTTTATAAGCATTTATTTGAGCCAAACTGTTGACATCTGCCAGGGAGCATTACCTCAAATGCTCTGAAAAATAATAGTTTTGCAGCTTCTCTTATGCATTTGAAATTAAGGAGGAGAGGTAGGAAGATTGGAGAAAGAGAAAGCAAGGCAGGGATTAAATTACAGGATAGTTAACAGGATTATGTGCTCTCTTGAGTGTTAATACCCCCTTGGAGGAGTATTATTTCTGGTATTTCAAAGGTGTGTTAACCTAGAGGTACAAGAATAATGGAGAGGGCTGGATTAACACTTTTCACTAACAAAGTTATATGCCTGAGGCATGACTACCCACTATGACTAGCCCAGTTAGGAATTTATGATCAGATCAATCTGTGAGGTTACTTGACATAGAACCCTTGTTTTTTTTTCATCCACACTACCCTATTATGAAAATTGTCAATCAGTAAAGAGAACACATTTACTAATAAATGTATTCATAAATTATTTATATATTCATAAACTACGTGTTCAATGAGTAAATACTGTGCGCCAGTTTTTCTTTATGTATTGGAGAAAAAGTTGTGGGTAAGATCAGCATGACCTCTCAGCACTAACCAGTAGTTTTGATTAGGTGATTCTCATGATTGCTTCCAATTCGAAGGTTTCTAGTGTCAAGTCAGTAGATTAATGGCAGATTGCTACCACCACATTCTACTGGATAATACTCATAACATTTAGTCATCCTCATTTTTTATGTACATGAGAATGTGTTTGTGTATATGTATATGGGTGTGTATATATATATATACACACATATATATTTGCATTTATACAGACATGTTTTATATTTCTGATCATTCACATAATGATTGCCAGAAATTGTGAAGTATCTGAGAGTTTATTCAACTTGGAAGTTAACAAGTTAGCTTGAATGCTAGCAGAAGGCAAAAGACACCTGGATCAGAAACAAAGCACAGTTTATTATTCACAGCAAAAGTTGTAGCCAAAATATCAGCATTTGCACTGAGACCCAGTTTCTACAAGAAAGAAGGATGAGGTCCAGGTGACCCAAGCACATGCAATGGATTGCACTACAGAAAAGGAATCTCGAGTTTAGGAAATATCAGCCTTTCAGCCTGCCCACACTTTGTCACAGAGAGAGGCATTAATTTTTTATAACAGCCCATAAATCTGCTCTCTGCTCTGGAGAGAGATACTATCCCTATCTCTGTTTTCCAACATTGTTCTGTATTAAACATCCCTGAGAAGATAATCAGAACAAAGGCTGTCAGTGCTCCTCTCACAACACTAGAGATCCACAGAGAACTGTCTTGCAATAATGATACCCACTAGATCACAAGCTACCATAAGCCAGAACTAAAACTACCTTTTTCATCACCATATCTTCAATTCCTAGTGATGCCTGGGGCACAGTAACTGGATCTCACATTTATTGAAGTCTTATAATATGTCAAGACTTTTCAAACACTGCATCCATTAACTTACTGAATCCCAGAAAGCACTATAAGATGGTTACCAATAGCCCTGCTGATATGGCTCAGTGGTTGAGCGTTGACTCATGAACCAGGAGGTCACAGTTTGATCCCCAGTAGAGGGCATGCAGGAGGCAGCCAATCGATGATTCTCTCTCATCATTGATGTTTCTATCTCTCTCTCCTTCTCCCTTCCTCTCCCTGAAATCAATAGAAACATATTTTTAAAAACAAAGGATAGTTACAAATATTATCTGTACTTTACACATGAGGAAACTAAAGCCAAAATATTTTAGCAACTCATCCAAGATCATACAACAAATAAGTCGTGGAATTTAAGCATGCATTTCTTGAAGAAGTGAATTGAGTGAATGGATGGGTGAGTAACTTTGAAACAGAAAAGAAACATCTGCAATTACATGCATCAAGCTATGTACCAGGTTGCAATTTTGAGTTTGAACATAAGGCAATTCTGTCCCAGACCTCACATACTATTAAAACCAGACAAAAATCAGAGGCTAATACAGATTGTTATTTTATCTATTTATTTCTGTAAGTGCAATATGCTCGGGGACTCTGCATTAAGTCTGTGCTATAACATGTCTAATTGAAGCTTTACTGCCTACATTTAATTTGCTTGACTTGGCCAAACTTCATGGTAAAAAACGAATTCTCTCTGATAAAATATGAGAATCTATTTCATACTTATTGTTCTTAGCAGTATGTTCATTGGCAGGACATTAAAAACAAGTAGAATTGCTCTGTTTTATTAGCTGTGGAATAAATGTACAATGGAAAAATTAGCTCATGACTGAAACAGAGAGAAGTCATTTCTGTGCTATGTGCTGTCCCTAGATGGAGACAGGACTGGAGCTGCACAAAGAACATACCACACTGTCTTTGTTTTTCAAAAATGCAATCTGTGTATTTGCTTTTAATCCCCTTCCTCATAGAATGAACTCATTTGCCCAGGTTGCAAACATAAATAAGTATGTACTGGCATAGAAAGAGACTGAGAAATTTGCATTTCCACATTATCAATAGAATATATATGAAGGTGGAGGAAGGGAAAGAAATTTCAGAAAAACCAAAGAAAATAACATAGAGCCATTATCACATTAATTTGTATACTTTCTTCCAATATTTACTTTAATTGATTCATCAATAAACTCACACAACACATTTATTGAGCACTTACTATATGCCAGGTACCTTAAGATGCTGGGGACATAAGGGTGTAGAAAATGAAACAGACAGGTATTCCCATTGTACATTCTAGAGATGGCTTTTTAGATAGTATATGTCAGATTTTGAAAACTGCATTTTTAGCATGTTATAAACACTTTCAGGTGTTACCCTTTGATTTTTATATCCATAATTTTAAAGGTCTGAATTAAATTATCTTACCTGAATAGCTAATGGTTTAGATTACTTTTCTGTAGTTGCTACATTTCATCTCTCTCATCATTGATGTTTCTCTCTCTCCCTCCCCTTTTCTGTAGTTGTTACATTTCATTTTTAAGCAAATAACCCCACAATGAACATACTGACAGATCAATTTCTTCTTCATATTTTCTATTAATATATCTTTCAGCTCATGTTTTGCCTGGATTTGTGCATATAGTCTTTGGGCACTCTGCTTCTCTTGTTCTGTATAAGAGTCACATTGAAGACATTGAATTTTCTGCCAGCAGAGCTGTCATTGGATTACTTCAGAGGCACTTGATGCTCCTGAAATCTCAGCTATCATAGATAGTAGTTGGAATTTCAAGGTTAACATTCCATCTCTGTTCTCTTTTAAAATGCCTGTACCATGCCCTACCTGGTTTGGCTCAGTGGACAGAGCATAGGCCTGTGGACTGAAGGGTCCCAGGTTCCATTCTGGTCAAGGGCACACGCCTGGGTTGTGGGCTTGATCCCCAGTAAAGGGTGTGCAGGAGGCAGCTGATCAATGATTCTCTCTCATCATTGATGTTTCTCTCTCTCCCTCTCCCTTCCTCTCTGAAATCAATAAAAATATATTTTAAAAAATAAAAAATAAAATGCCTGTACCACTGCATTACTAATATCTTGCATATCTACAATTGTCCACTTTACTATAGAGCAGTGATGGCGAACCTTTTGAGTTCGGCGTGCCAGCATTTTAAAAAACGCTAACTTAACTATGGTGCCGTGTCACATATAGAAATTTTTTGATATTTGCAACCATAGTAAAACAAAGAGTTATATTTTTGATATTTATTTGATATATTTAAATGCCATTTAACAAAGAAAAATCAACCAAAAAGATGAGTTTGCGTGTCACCTCTGACACGCGTGTCATAGGTTCGCCATCACTGCTATAGAGAATGGGCTCCATAAGGTATAAAAAAGTAGAAGGCTAGTGGTGCTCATCGTACACTATATATACAGAGAAGGAAGTACATTTTTGTATATATTTATGAGGGTTATTTTTTTAATAGTTACTGTGAAATACCTAGTATGGGATTATCTGACATGAAAGAATTCTGTCCAAGTTCAAGCATTTGTATAGTTGGCTGGGTAAAGGGAGCAGGTGTGAATCTCATTAGTGCAACAGTTTAGTTGTCTGGAGTCAATAAATAGGAGTGATTTTTATGTATTGCCAGGCTATTATAATACTCAAGTAGAAGAAAAAGCTTGGGATGGAATAGGTTCATAGATTGTTGGTATAACTGTAAGATCTAGTATAGTTATTTCACTTTCAGGTAAAGGAGCTGAGGACATTTAACTATATCTCAATATTCACGTTTTGTTAAAGTTGATCTTTTCTTGCTATAGATTTCTCTAGAGTATAGATGAATATTTGTATAAAAGATTTGTGATGGTTACCTTATCAACTCTTCTGGTTTTCAACGGGTTTGTGATTTAGGAAGCAAAAAAGAGAAATAAAATGCTACAGTATCCTTGTAATGCACACACTATTAGGCATAACGCGGTTGGCATGCTCCTTATTAAAGTTGCCTAGGGAATGTTTAATGGCTAGACAGGGGATCATAATACCGCACCAATAGAAAATCTATTTTAGATTCAGATTTCAAACAGAGCAATATTCTTCCCACCAAAATCCTACATAAAAATGTAAAATCAACACAGGGAAGCGAGAGCATAAAATGCAACCTCTCTGACTTTCTACAATCCTTAGAAATCAAGAGATCCAGAGCTGTAGTATTATTCTGCTTTCTGAGTCCACAAAGAGAGACTATGAATTTGGTTACCAATAATTGTTTTATGTAAAAATATTCAGAGTAAATCAGACCACATGAGAATGTCTAATACAAGTGTCTAATGCATAATAGTTCTTGATAAATGTAATCCTCCATTTCCCTCCCCCAAAATACCAAAATGAGCAATTGATGTGATTTTTTTTTTGTTCTGTATTAAAATACTTAGTTAAAAATCTGGGTTTTTCTTTTAATTCACCAATTCTTCAGTGGAATTACTTAAATAATTAAGATACTAGAGACAGAAACAAAGATTTGAACCATATTTCCCCTATACTATCAGAGCTTATGTTTTATTGTTTAGTGGGATATAAGTAGAAATAACAAAATGATGCTTTCTCCTTTTTTCTGTATTTACTATGTTATCTTGAAATGAGAGAGAAAGAAAGAGAGCAAGAGAGAGAAAAAAGACTAAACTTGATTATTTTTTCTCCACTCATCTTTCTGAACAATTGTTTGTTCCTGAATAATGCATGTCAATTGAATTTGCACATGTTCACATAATTTATAAACTGCCAGAACAGTTTTATGCAACTACCAAATTAAAATATTATGCTCATTAAAATGTAGCATTCTTTATTTATGTTATGCAATATTTGTTAGGGAATGTGAATGACTCAAAAGCATTTTTTAATTATTTACTGAGGCCCACTTCTCCTATAAAACACACAGGCCGTAAAATCCATGAGAGGCATTACATGCTGAGGGTTATTTTCTTTAAAAAAATAAATATTAAATTTCTTAATTGTACCCATGGCCCCTCTCACCAAAAAAAATTCTTAATTGTAAAGTTTAATATTTAAATTAGAGTTATAAAAAGCTAGAACGATCCATGGCCAGTGTGGCTTAGTTGGTTGGGTGTCATTCTGGGCACCAAAAGGTTGCTGGTTCAATTCCCGCTCAGGGCACATGCCCAGGTTGCAGGCCAGATCTCCCGGTGGAGGATGTGCAGGAAGCAGCCAATCAATACTTCATTCATATATTCATATTGATGTTCCCCTCTCTCCCTCTCACTTTCTCTCTCTCTAAAAAAAAAAAAATCAATACAATTAAAAAACAAAAAACAAAACTAGAGCTAAATTACTCACCCTCCCCAATAAAAACCCAAAACTACACATAAATGAATATTTGATTTGCCTCTATTTGTTTGGTTACATATTTTTAGTTATCTTAGTTTTTAAAGTGTAATTCAAGTATGAAGTGATAACTTATGGAAATAAATATGATATTCTATTACCTCATATATTGAGACATAATTTCCCTCAATAAATTTATTCATTTAGTGTTACAGTTGTATGTGTTTTGACAAACACAAAATTCCCTGGTTCCCACCTGTGGTCGATGCCCTCCCTCATCACCAACCTCTGGCATCCACTGTCTGTTTTCTTTTTCTACAGTTTTGTCCTCTCCACAATGTCATATAAATAAAATAATATGGTATGTAACCATTTAAATCTGGCTTCTTTCACTTAGCATAATGTATTTGATATGCATCTGTGTCTGTTCCATGTCTAGTCTGCTGCTTTTTTATTACTGAGTATTATTTCATTGTATAGATGTGCCACAATTTGTTTTTCTAAAACAAGTTGATACGCATCCTAATTTCTTTCAATTTTGATGATTGTGAATAAAGATGTACATTAGCATACGTATTTTGTGTAGCTCTATATCTTCATTTCTTTTGGATAAATCACTAGAAATGGGATTGCTGAGTCATAATGCTAATCAATGTTTAATTTCATGTCAACATTTATTTACTGCCCCTTCCTATAAGAAGATTATACTCTTCTCCCTTTGATATCAGGGTTCTTCTCATAATTTGCTTTATGCAATGAAATGTGAGCAAAAGCACCTGTGCAGCTTCTGAGTAAAAGCTTTCAGGGACAACACAAGATTTTTCCTCACACTTTTCCTTCAGCCACAAAAGCGGCATGTCCCCAGTGTGGCTGCCCCTTCAGCCTGGATGTAAGAAAGAAGACATGGAGAGCAGGAGACAGGCAGCCTGCAGCCCACATGTAACCTCAGTAAAAAATGAACATTAGCTGCTCTATGAAATGGAGGTTTTGAGTTTACCTCGGCGTAATCTAGGAAAAGCTGGTGGATAAACCTTAGAAACTGCTTCTTTCTACCCTACTTAATTTTATGTAACATTTAAAATCTTTGAACTTCTTTCTTTATTCCTTTGAACTTGCTATAAAACTGCTTTTTTTTTTCCAAACTTTTCTTTGCTCCTTCCTTACTATTTTCATTGGGTCCTTCTCCTGCTGCCATTCTTTCTACACCTAAGTCTTTAAATCACACCTTTACCCCCTCACACTAATTATACTATAGTAGATGTTTAAGTGGTCTTACAGTTTTGAATTTATAATCCCCCTAGCCTAAATTATGTATTCCCAATACTATATAAAAGTATTAAAAAATAAAATAAAACAACACACTTTCTGGTGCAGCCACTATGGAAAACAGTATGGAGTTTCCTCAAAAAATTTTAAAATGGAACTTCCATTTGACCCAGAATCCCACTTCTAGGAATATATCCTAAGAATCTCGAAATACCAATTAGAAAGAATGAATACACCCCTATGTTCACAGCAGCACTATTTACAATAGCTAAGATCTGGAAACAGCCAAAGTGCCCATCAGTAGATGAGTGTATAAAAAAAGCTGTGGTACATTTACACAGTGGAATACTATACAGCTGTAAAAAAGAAGGCTCTCTTACCCTTTGAGACAGCATGGAGGGACCTGGAGAGTATTATGCTAAGTGAAATAAGCCAATCAAGGAAAGACAAATATCCTATGATCTCACTTACATGTGAATCTAATGAACAAAATTAACTGATGAACAGAATAGATCCAGAAACATGGGAGCATGGGGTGGGGGACAGAAAGAGATTAACCAAAGAATTTATATGCATATAGGCATAACAATGGACAGAGACAATGTGTGGTGAAGGCCTGGGGAGGGGGAGGGAGTGGAGTGGAAGAGGTCAAGGGGGGAAAAGGGAGGACATCTGTAATATTTTCAACCATAAAGATAAAAATAAATAAATAAAATAAAACCAATGGAACAAGAAAAACCCCACTCTCCTTATATTGTTTCTACTAAAACCTTCAGCAACCACTCATTGCTTATGGGGTTAGTCTCACTCTTGTTTACGAAGTACTTTCAATCGGTTCCTGAATTCCCTCCTGTTCCACTTCCCCTGTTACTAATGTCTTCTGTTACTCATTTCAGTGAAACTCTCCCCAGTCACACAGGCATACTCTTTGTTTCAGGATTTGCCACAGATATTTCAGTTTCCCTTGAACCCTATTTTTCCTCATTGTTTTAAATCCTCCAGGGCATATCTGAAATTTCATTCCTTTAGGAGAACCTTCCTACTGATTCCATTCAGTTACCATGGGTACCTCGAAGTCATTCTCCATAAAGCAGCCAAAATTACCTTTAAAAACACATGTCCATCATCCCTTCTCTCACCCCTTAAATCATTTCCCTGGGCACTTAGGATAAGTACTAAAATCTTGAGGCCTAGATGAGTTGGCCCCTCTGTGCCTTTGCAGCCTCTTCCCTCCTCTCTAACATTCTGGCCTTGGGGGTCTTCTTTTTGTTCCATTTAACATGATGCTCCCACCCACCACGGGGCCTTTGTGCTTGCTGTTCTCTCTGCCGAGAATGGGATTCCTTTAGCTCTCTTTTCCTAGTTAACTCCTGCTTATCCTTCAGATCTGAGCTCTCATTACTTCCTCAGAGAACCCTTCCCTGACTTCTCTGAGCAGATTCAAACTTCTGAATACAAGTCTTTACAGCACCATTTACCTACCCTTCTTTCAGTGCACTTGCCACAGGTGTAATTTTACATTTATTTGTGTGATTATCACATCATCTACCTGTTTGGGCTTCAGCATTATAGACCTATTTCACCCACGGAACAAAACAACATCTGGCACATTATTTGCTGGATGCTTCTCTCTGTATCTGCACCGTACTGGTTTGTAGTATTGCGCTTATTCACAATCTAGATCTCTATTATTACTCCATACTGGCATTTCTTCTTGTTTGTCTGTCTCCTCACTACTTGTATATCAGCAAACATAGGCATCTAGTAGGTTTTATTAGTCGAATAAATGAGTGATTTCTAGTTATTCTCAAACATGAATACTTTCAGATTGAAGGTTAGTCACAGAGCAAAATTAACACTTAAATGCATCAATATTAACAGACCACCCATCAATGCAAAATTAACATTTAAATGCATCAAGCCACTCAAAACATTTCAATCTATAGTTTCCTTGACATGTTCAAACCAAATTGATTAAACGAAACCATTGAATGCCTACTATCATCAGCACTATGATTAAAGTTGCCAGACAAAATTTCAGTCATGAGTAATTTTTAGTGTATATTCCCAATACTGCATTTGGCAGATAAATATTTATTTATCTGAAATTTAAGTTTAGCTGGGGATCCTCTCATTTTTATTTCCTGAGTCTGGCAAATCTAACTATGATGTCTTTTGAAGCAGTCATGACTGCTCTCCATTAAGCGCTGTCTATGATTTTATTTCATCCTCCAATCAAAAGAGTAGGTCTTTTAAACATTCACTTTGAACACATGGGGAACTAAGGCACAGAATAAAGAATTTTATCAAGGTCACATGACTGTTGAGTGATAAGACTGATATATGTCTTGAGGTATATAAGCCTGCATTCCTGACCACTCTAATATACCACCTCACCTGATAATGTCTATGCTGTTGAGCATAATCAGGTGACAGAGAGACTTTTGTCCTCAAAGGCTCTGAATATCGTGTAACTGTGGTAATCCAGAAATCCCAGTGTAAAACCAGCATTGAATCTGTGAAATAGCAAACGAATTTCTGATACTCCCTAAAGAATTTTAGAGCTTTAGCCACTTTATGGATTCTGAATTTACATGAATGTGCTACAGTATCACCAGCAGTGTAAGTTACAACATTGGGTCTATTATTACCTATGAGTTAACTGTTTAGAACTTTCTATGGCATAGGAAAAAAAATCTAGATACAGTTTGATATCCTCAGATCAATGTAATTGATACCTCCCCTGGTGACAAAAACATCGCCAAGATCAAGTTTTCTTTGAGGATTTATAAAGATTTGCACTATATTCATTTTATTTCAGTGCTAACTTTCAATATTAACAGACCACCCAGTGCTTTCCACTGTAACCATGAAAATATTATATGAATAGGTGCATTTTTTGAAATGTTATTACTTTTGAATCTCTTTTGTAAGTATTAATTCTAATTTCTCTCTCCTTAAATTGAATTGTTAGGTGACTTACAATAGTTCCTGAAGTCTATCCAAAAGGCAGTTTGGGCACAGTGATGGATTAAGTGATTCTTGTGCAGAGATTAAATATCAACTTCGAAAATGGTAAGAAAGAAATTTTAAGGTGTATCATATGTCAAGAATGTTGGGCCTTCAAGGTGTTGTGCATTCAATCATCCTTTAACAACTTATTTCCAGGAAAATGAGACTCCTCAGGTTTCATGCAAAGTAACCTCTGCTCCTTCATCATGAGATAAATTTCATCAAGCAGTGGGTCTTAGACACAGCTTTAAAATGGTTATATCCCAGGCTGAAGCCACACATTTCTCGCCCTGGTTCATTGAACTTAGCTCCCTCACTCTTAATCACCCTCCTCACACCACTCTCCTGAGATCTTGTCACTGAGCCCACCAGAGATAAGCTGGCCCCATTCTCTGATATGGCGGCAAAATACAAAGTCAACAGTGCAGTTTCTTGAGTCAGACCGAATTGAATTCAAATCCCAGATCTATTTATTAGCTGTGTGACCCAGGGCCGAGTATTTAACCATTCTCTCCTTCAGTTTATTAACTTGAAAATTCACAATAATAGCACCAACTTCTTAGAATTGTTATGAATATGAAATGGATAATGCATGAGGATTATAGATAGAGAGTAAAGCAGCCAAAATGTGAACTAATCATTATTATCATTTCAGGTCACAAAAATGGCAGTAAGACTATTAAATGTGATAGTTTCAGTGAAAAGCAAAGAGCAGCATATATTGCTGGCTTTGCTCACTTCTACACATTCCCCAGTGATACTACTATATTTTTTTAGGATTTTTTTCTTTATTGATTATGGTATTACATATATGTTCTTATCCCCCCATTGCCCTATCCTCCCCGACCTTCCCTCTGACATTGATGGTCTGATCGATGCTTCTCTGTCTCTGGATTTGTTTTTTGTTCATTAGTTTATGTTGTTCATTATATTCCACAAATGAGTGAGATCACGTAATATTTATCTTTCTCTGGCTTATTTCACTTAGCATAATGCTCTCCAGTTCCATCCATGCTGTTGCAAATGGTAAGAATTCCTTCTTTTACAGCAGCATAGTATTCCATTGTGTAGATGTACCACAGTTTTCTAATCCATTCATCTACTGATGGGCACTTAGGCAGTTTCCAAATCTTAGCTATTGTAAATTGTGCTGCTATGAACACAGGGGTGCATATATCCTTTCTGATTGGTGTTTCTGGTTTCTTAGGATATATTCCTAGAAGTTGGATCACTAGGTCAAATGGGAGTTTGATTTTTAGTTTTTTGAGGAAACTCCATACTGTTCTCCACAGTGGCTGCACCATCTGCATCCCCACCAGCAGTGCAACAGAGCTCCCTTTTCTCCGCATCCTAGTTAGCACTGATACTACTCTTTAACCACTAGATTGGATTTGCACTTGAGCACAGCCTCCAAATGTATTCATTTGCATAAATCATCACATATATACTACTCTTTCAGAATAAAATCTGTCCCTGATTTAGAGGAGAAAATTACAGCAAATATTTCTTATCATGTTAAAAGCATTGTCATTGGGTTTTTGCCAAGCATGTAGAATCTCAGATCTCTCCAATAATAAATTACTTTATTTCTTCTCTCTAATAAGAAAAGTTCTTTAATGATATTTCTTTAGTGTTGAATGCCACTCTACCAGCCCTGCTATATATTTTTTAAAATCTGATGGAAATAAATTCATCTATGCCTCAGTAGAAACTCCACCGGGACTGGGATATAATTACTCAGATCAAAACAGCCTCTCTTTCTCTCTCTCCTCCCATCTCTCCACCCCGCCACTCCCCGCCCTTCTCTTGCTCTCTGTCTCTGGCTTCACACAAAAACCTATATTCTCTTCCTAGTATTATTGTGTGTATAAAGGTTATTATTTTTCATATGTAGGACATCCATATATACCCCAAACAAGGAGATTTGTAAAGGTCCATATTTGTATTAGGTAGAATTTCATGTTTCCGAATCTTAAAAACTGTGTCAGTGATTTAAATAGCAGATATTTTGCCAGAAAATAATCTTTGGAAATAGTTTTGGTCTGAAAAACCAATTGTAGATCCACAAGTAGCTGCTTATGGTGATTGCAACAATATCTCTATGTTGACCCAGTCTTTATTACCAACAAATGTTGTTCTTAACAAATAATAAGTACTTGGAATCTCTCTCTCTCTATCTGTGTGTGTGTATAAATAGTATTTGAGAGAGTGACACTGCTACTGTTAAATTATATCATTTTTATCAAAATATGTATCCTTGAGGTCTTTTATGCTAAAAATAAAATTGTGCTAAATATTTGAAAAAAATAGAAAAAATTAGTATGTGTATTAAGCATTCAATTATTATATTAATTCCTTCAATAAATATTATTTAAGAGACTACTATGTTTCAAACTTTTAACAAAGCACTAAGGATAGAATGTTGAACAAGAAACCACATCCAAGTCTCTATTCTTATATAGTTTGCATTCTAAATAGGACACATAGCAAGTCGATACCTAATATTTTCATTTATACAGCTCCATGAAGTAGTCTTGACTGGTTCTATAAGAGTGCCTAATGGACCTGGTTGGGAATGGGGTGAATCAGGGAAATCTGAAGACCCAGAATTCTCACTTCAAATAAAATAAGAACTACAAGATAATCATATAGTCTGTTATTCCTTTAAATAAAAAGTAAGTTCCTGCCCTAACTGGTTTGGCTCAGTGGATAGAGCATCGGCCTGTGGACTGAAAGGTCCCAGGTTCGATTCCAGTCAGGTTGCGGGCACATCCCCAGTAGGGGGTGTGCAGGAGGCAGCTAATTGATATTTCTCTCTCATCAATGTTTCTAACTCTCTATCCCTCTCCCTTCCTCTCTGTAAAAAATCAATAAAATATATTTTTTTAAAACCTTTAAAAAAAAGCAAGTTCCTTATGTGTGCTTATTAAGTATAATTATACATATATATTATATATGTAATAATATATAATTGGTGCTATTTATATTCTACTTGCAGAATGCTCCTTGAAGAAAAAAACTGTATTCTAAAGTCTGTTGTTTTCATCAGTTTTGAAATAAGACAACTCTTTTAGGAGAATCATAACCCCAAAACTTAACTATAAGTTATATATGTATAATATATAATTGGTGCTATTTATATTCTACTTGCAGAATGCTCCTTGAAGAAAAAAACTGTATTCTAAAGTCTGTTGTTTTCATCAGTTTTGAAATAAGACAACTCTTTTAGGAGAATCATAACCCCAAAACTTAACTATAAGTAAATGAACAGATAGAATTTTATATAGTGACTAGAGGCCCAGTGCACAAAATTCATGCACAGAGGGAGGGGGGGAAGTGTCCCTCAGCCCAGTCTGCACCCTCTCTAATCTGGACATCCCTCTCACAATCCGGGACTGCTGGCTCCTAACCCCTCACCTGCCTGCCTGCCTGATTGCCCCTAATAGCTTCTGCCTACCAGCCTGATCGCCCCCTAACCACTCCCCTGCCAGCCGGATTGAAACCTAACTGCTCCCCTGCCAGCCTGATCTCGCCCCCAACTGCCCTCCCCTGCAGGCTTGGTCCCCCCAACTGCCCTCCCCTGCAGGCCTGGTCGCCCCCAACTGCCCACTCCTGCCGGCCATCTTGTGACAATGTGGGGGCGGTCATCTTGTGATGACTTGGGGGTGGCCATCTTGTGATGACGTGAGGGCATGAGGGTCAATTTGCATAGTTCCTCTTTATTATATAGGATACTATGTTAAATCACATGTAATGAAGTTATAACTATTGACTAGAACATTATTTATATCAGAAAGTAAAACGTGTAATGGAAAAAGACACTGAATCATAAGTTAGCAACATTTATTAAGCTCCTCCTTTGGGCCAGATTCAGACTTTGAGTGTTTAGTAATAAAAACCATCTTTTTCTGAAGGAAATCAGAAAGGCTCTTCAGATGGAGAGGAGAGATGAGCACTCCAGGGCTATGGAGGAGCTGGACTGACTCATAGAGTTTTGAAGGTGTTGCATGCTCAGAGGATAGTGAAAATAGAATGAATTATTGGGAAGTAATAATGGCATTTTTTATGCCATACTAACAAATTCATGTTTTATTATGTGTGTGTGTGTGTGTGTGTGTGTGTGTGTTTATCCTCACCCAAGGATATTTTTTCCATTGATTTTTAGAGAGCGTGGAAGGGAGGAGGGAAGGAGAGAGAGAGAGAGAGAGAGAGAGAGAGATCAATTGGCTGCCTCCTTCATATGCCCCGACTAGGCAGGGGATCAAACCTGAAACTGAAGTATGTGCCCTTGACCAGGAATTGAACCCACAACCATTCGGTCCAAGGGCCTATGCTCTAAAGACTGAGCCAAACCAATGGTGAAACAACAGCAATTTCCAAGTAGCAGAATGACAAGATCAGATTTGCTTTTTAGAAATGTTTTCTCTGCTGTTAACTAGGGATATGACACATCAAAGTGATCTGAGGATATGAAACATCAAAGTGACACAGACAGACAACTACAGCGATAACCTGCTAAGAGATGACTTATGACTTCACTAAATACACTCCATA
This sequence comes from Myotis brandtii, assembly GCF_000412655.1. NCBI lineage: Eukaryota > Metazoa > Chordata > Mammalia > Chiroptera > Vespertilionidae > Myotis > Myotis brandtii. The sequence goes on from NW_005370016.1 coordinate 2,699,331, forward strand.
GTCTGGAATCACTACATCTGTGATACAGTTATGCCTAATATGAAACCATAAGGAAGTTTAATATGTATGGGAGTGTGAAATTATGTTTCAGACTAACAAAACATATTTAAGCATAGCATCAAGTTGACTACTAAAAGTTAGCATCAGGGTGAACAGTTTCCAATCAGAGGCAGAAAACCATAGCACATGGGGAATAACCCTCACAAGCAGCATGCATTCTGATCTTATGCACAAACAATGAGAGTCAGGGCTTCAGATTTCAAATAGTTCCTTAAATGTAAAGCAAAAGCAAGAATGCTTAGACCTACATATGTTCCTTTTCTTATCCTTTACAGATGACTTGCATTTCCACGTTTCTTAATGCTGTGGTCACCAATGTCAATTTCTTCATGAGGCAGCTGGCTAGATCTAACGTTGTTGGGCAAACTCTCTGCTTTGGGTTTCTAAGCAACATGCTCTGCATGTGGTTAGAGTTAAAAGTTTATGGTAGTCTAGAGTGTTTGGGCTGAAACACACACACACACACACCAAAAACCTGTCTCTTTTATTTGTGTGTGTGTGTTTTTAATTCCAATCATGCTTATTAGCAGTGTATCATCAAATGCCTAAAATGTCTGCCATAATGCAAGTTACAGGTCTGAAAGAAAATGAAGATATGAGCAATACTTTTCTGAATATGGATTTGTATAGTCAGATTCATTAAGCCTATACTCTGACCAATGTTCCTGCTTCTCTGATTTTGACATTTTTCTGTGTTCTTATTTCCCCTGTTTGTCTAGAAAATCAATGATATCGTCCCAGGTATGGGAGTTGGGTGGAATACAAGGTGAAATGAAAGAGTCTCTTTTTCATGTGCTTCTAAATTATTTAAGAAAATGAGACAGAGCTTGGTGTGAGGGAAATACTAAGCAGTATGCAGTGATCCACTGGTGGGGAGGACGCTCTTGACTTCCACTCTCACACTATTTCAAAACCCCATTTTAATATCAAGTAAAGAATGTTTATAAACTAGATGATCTGAAAGATTCTTTCTGTGGTAATCATTTTATTCATCGGACTCTTCATAAATATCCTCTTTCTTCACGTATCAGGCCCACATTAGGCTTTAGATGCTGCTGAGGAAAACAAGCCCTGCTCCCCTTAAGTTACCCAACACTGACCGTACTTGGGAGAAGAAACCTCCTAAGCACATGTGAAGTGAATGTATGGCTTTCCTCTGGAATGCAGTAGAGCCTGCAAAGCATGTAGAATAATCTCTGGGGTGTCCATCCCCGCTCTGCTGAATCCTGCTTGAAGACTGCAAATCTGGGTCTGTTCTTGTTGACCTTCTAAATCACTTAGTAAATTCTTCCAGCCTGTGAAACACTAGAAAATCTAGTCATGGAAGATGGAATTCAGCCCCAACTCTCTCGTGTCAAAGACATGCAAATGAGCACAGAACAGAGTTCCTGAAACCGCCTTCTCCCTTGGGAAGAACTAGGTCATTAACTTACATTCTTTATTTGGTATTAAAATGGAGTTTTGAAATAGTGTGGGGTTGAAATCAGAAGAGCCTCCTCCCCCTGAGTGGATCACTGCATACATTCAAACTCCTTAGTATTTCCCTCACACCAAGCTCCTTCTTATTTTCTGGTGGGCCAGACTCTCATTTATCCCTTATGATCCATCCATACTAACTTTCTTTTGCCATTTCATGCCTCTCTTCCGAGTCTCTTATGTCCACCTAAAGGTTCTTTTCCTCTCTGTTTTTCTCCTGAATCTTCGCTTTTCCTCTATGATGTTATTCTGAAGTCACCTCTTCTCTGAGAATTGTTTGACTAATTCACCCTTATTCTCTTTTAGTCCCAAGGCCCTAGATCAGAGCTGGCACATAGAAGCTGTTTAATATGTAACTTTAGAATAATTAAAAGAAACCCTTGGTTATAACCATTGGTTTAATTAGGCTATTATTCCAAGCAAACTTCTTAAATTTGCTAGTTTGCACATCTGTAAAATGGTTATAAACTAGATGATCTGATTCTTTCTATGTTAGTCATTATATTCATCAGGACTATTCATAAATATCCTTTTTCTTCACATATTAGGCCCACATTAGGCTGAACTGTGGCATGGTCCAGTGACTTTAGTAGAAATGACACATGGTCCTTATCAATGTAAGACACTGTGGTGCCCACTTGCCCCTACTCCCTCCCTCCCTAATAATGGCTGGAGACAGGGATTGAAATGGAACAGAGCACTGTGACTGCCTGTTTTGGGCAAATAGCAAGCACTACTATTGTTTCACAGATTTGGGATTTGTTATCATAGTTTAGCATTGGCTTTCCTGACTAAGTTCAACCCTTAGATTTTGTAATTCTTTTTTATTTGAGAAGATACACACTTTGATTACAAATCTAATGTCATACCATAAAAGCCATGGCTTTCAGAAACCTATTATGGTAATATATTACTATATAAGGGTTATTTTTAAATTATTAACACTTGAAGCATTAGAATGTGCTTCTATTTAATTGTCAGTAAGCAATTACAACAAGAAAAAAATGATTCAAAATTAGTTGTATATAAACCATAAAGAGAAATGGGGTAGAATAGAAACAATTTTCCTCTTCTGCATTTAATTTATATACAAAAAAGATGGTTAAGTTTCTATATTTTGGAAAACAGTGTTGCACATGGACTCAATTTTACTAAAAATGTACTGTTTGTTTACATGATTTTCTAAGTCATTCTTCTTTCCATGAAAAATGGCTAATTTTTCTCTATTCTACTATGATACATTTTCATAATTTCATGAGTTATATGTTTATGTTTTTCAATATTAGAGAAATTATGAAAATATATTTTCTCTAACTTTATCACCAGAAAGTTAGACCCATGTTAAAACAATCCAAATAAATATTTTTAAAATTAGGGATCATATTTTTCTAATTTTCAAGAGTGGTCATTGAACAATCAAAAGATGACTAATATTTTTCAAATTTATTCAGAAAATCTTATTATACTGGATTGATTTACAATTTATTTTCAATTTTATTTTAAAAATAGACTTTTCTAAGGGAAAATATTTTAGTGGCTTATAGATGTATCACATTCTCACTTGTTGTAAAACTTTTGCTTTTGCTGGCTAGACTCTGTGTAGCCAGAGAATGAAGTTACTATTAGTACAACACTCATTCAGAAACACTTCAGATCTCCACTTTTATTCCTGCTTGCTAATAATGAAGCAGTCCTAGTCTCACAGTGGAATCTGAATCACACTTCTTCTTCATACACTAAAGTGTAAGGAGCCCTGAGACCCTGAGAACAGACTTGTGATTTGACAAACTGAGTTCAAACTCCTGGCACTCAGCCAAGCAGCTGGGTACCCTTGGAAGATTACTTACCTTCTTGAAGCCTCCTGTCCCATGTTTACAAATGTAGGTGTTGATAATTATCTGCTTCATACATTGCTTTGAGGGGTAAATGGGATATGACATGTAATTCCAGAACTACAAGTTACACACCGGTGTTTAGTTTTGCTCATTCATGCCATACACAGAGGAGGCCTGTATAATGTTTGTTGAGTCAATACTTAGATAAACACTTAATAAATAAAATGGATCAATGATTAAATAAAGACCTTTACATAATGTACAACATATTGAATAAGTTCTACAAATGGTAGGCATTATTATTGCTATTATTACTATTTTATGATACTCTATTTACTGTTATCCTTAAAATAACACAAGATTTTATGGTCTGACTCTTTTAAAAAATATTTTGATCAATTTTTATAATTTTGATAAATCAGACTGGTACAGTCTAAGATCCCAGACTAATATAAAGAAAATCCTTAAGCCTTACACAGCAGCCCAGGGATCCACGGCCATGTGTGTGAACAGCCAAGACTTACCCAGAAGCCCCAGGCTCCGCGACCACTATAGTAGCTGTACGAGCAGCCACCACCTGCGATGCCCCCCCAAAGGAGCAGCCACTGCTTGTGACCATGCAAAGAGCAGACATCCCACAACCAGGTGAGAAGCAGCCACCCCCATGACCATATGAGGAGCAGGAACCCACAACCTCATGAGGAACGGTCGCCCCGCAAGCAGCCACTGCCCTTCAACCGCATGAGGAGTGGCTACACCTGAGGAGCAATCACCACCTGCGACTGCCCGGGGAGCAGCTGTCACCCACAACCGCCTGAGGAGCAGCCACTGCCCGTGACCGTGGAACCAGCCACCATGCCCACCACTGCAACCACAGGCCCCATGTGACTCGACATCTAGATCTTTTGGTGAGAGCAAAAATGGGGAGACAGAAGAACAACCCCCAAAGGAAAAAAAAAAGGAGGAATCACCAGAAAAAGAACTAAATAAAATGGAGGCATGCAATCAGGAAAAGAATTCATATAAGGGTCATAAAGTTCACAAACCTGATGGATGAGAAATTCAACAACCTATGTAAGAATCGGGAAGAAATAAAGGTTGATATAGATACAATAAAAAACAGTATGGAAGCTTTCAACAGTAGACTAGGAGAAGAAGAGGAACGAATTAGTGAATTAGAAGACAGGGAAGCAAAATACACCCAATCTGAAATGCAATTGGAGAAAAAAATCAAAAGACAGGAGGAGAGCTGAGGGAGCTTTGGGACAACATGAAACAAAACAACATATGTATAATAGGGATGCCAAAACAACAAGAAAAGGAGCAAGGGTTAGAAAACCTATTTGAAGAAATAATGACAGAAAATGTCTCTGATTTGAGGAAGAAAAAAGTCATACAAGCACAGAGAGTCCCAAACAAGATGAACCCCGAAAGACCCACACCAAGACATGTCAAAATTACAATGGCAAATGTTAAAGACAAAGAGAGAATCTTAAAGACTATAAGAAAGAGACAGAAAGTTACCTACAAGGGATCTTCCATTAGATTATCAAATGATTTCTCAACAGAAATACATCAGGCCAGAAAGGAATGGAAGGAAATATACAAAATGATGCAAAACAAGGGACTGAATCCAAGAATATTCTATCCAGCAAGGCTATCATTCAAAATTGGAGGGGAAATAAGGAGCTTCACAGACAAAAAAAAAAGCTAAGGGAATTTATCACTACCAAGCCAGCAATGCAAGAAATGCTAAAGGGACTATTGTAAAAAGAAGAAATAGAAAGGGAAGAAGAAACACAGGCACCAAAAATAAAAATGGCTACAAACAAGTACCTAGCAATAATATCTTTGAACATCAATAGCCTAAATGCTCCAATCAAGATATCAAGTGGTTGAATGGATAAGAAAAGATGACCCGTATATATGCTGTCTACAAGAGACCCACCTCAGAACTAGAGACTCACACAGAATGAAAGTGAAGGGATGGAAAAATATCTTTCAGGCAAATGGAAAAGAAAAAAAGCTGGGGTAGCAATAAAAAATATGAAAAAATAGACCTCACAGTGAAGGCCATAACAAGAGATAAGGAAGGCCACTTCATAATAGTAAAGGGATAGATACAACAAGAGAATATAACTCTGATAAACATATATGCACCCAATGTAGGAGTACCCAAATACATAAAAAAAACTGCTGGAAGATATCAAGGGAGAGATCAACAGCAATACAATCATAGTAGGGGACTTTAATAACCCATTGAAATCACTGGATAAATACTCTAGACAAAAAATCAGCAAAAAAATAGCAAACCTAAAAGACTCACTAGATCAGATGGTCTTAATTAACATCTTCAGAACATTTCACCCCAAAGCTACTGAATATACATTCTTCTCAAGTCCACATGGGACATTTACAAAGATAGACCACATGTTAGGTCACAGGCAAAGTCTCTCCAAATTCAAGAAGATTGAAATCATATCAAGCATCTTCTCAGACCACAATGGCATAATATTAGAAACAAAGTACAATAAAAACAATTAAAAAATTCAAACACTTGGAGGCTGAATAGCATGGAATTTATCACTACCAAGCCAGCAATGCAAGAAATGCTAAAGGGACTATCGTAAAAAGAAGAAATAGAAAGGGAAGAAGAAACACAGGCACCAAAAATAAAAATGGCTACAAACAAGTACCTAGCTATAATATCTTTGAACATCAATAGCCTAAATGCTCCAATCAAGATATCAAGTGGTTGAATGGATAAGAAAACATGACTCACATATATGCTGTCTACAAGAGACCCACCTCAGAACTAGAGACTCACACAGAATGAAAGTGAAGGTTAAATGAAATAGAGACCAAAAAATAATACAAAAGATCAATGAAGCCAAGAGCTGGTTCTTTGAAAGGATAAACAAGATAGATGAACCTCTAGCCAGGCTCACCAAGAAGCAAAGAGAGAGGACCCAAATAAACAAAATCAGAAATGAAAGAGGGGAAATAACAAGAGACCCCACAGCAATACAAAAGATTGTAAAAAAAAAAAAAAGTAATATGAACAACTGTACTCCAACAAACTAATCAACCGAGAGGAAATAAACATATTCCTAGAAAAATACAACTTTCCAAAACTCAATCAAGAAGAATAAAAAAATCTCAACAAGCCAATAACTAAGGAGGAAATTGAAGCAGTCATCAAAAAGCTTCCAGCAAAAACATGCCCATGGCCAGAAGGTTTCACAGGAGAATTTGACCAAACATTCAAGGAAGAACTAAAACCTATCCTTCTCAGACTATACCAAAAAATTCAAGAAGGCACACTTCCAAGCTCTTTCTATGAAGCCAGCATTACCCTAATACACAAACCAGATAAAAACACTACAAAGAAAGAGAATTACTGGCCAATAACAAAATTCCAGCAAATAGGAATTGGCAATACATTAGAAAGACCATACACCATGACGAAGTGGGATTTATTCCAGGGATGCAAGGCTGGTACAATATCCACAAATCAATAAATGTGATATATCACATAAACAAATTGAGAGACAAATATCACATAATCATATCAATTGATGCAGAAAAGGCATTTGACAAATTCCAACACCCCATCCTGATAAAAACTCTCAGCAAAGTGGGAATGGGGAGATCATACCTCAACATAATAAAAGCCATATATGACAAACCCACACCCAACATCATACTCAATGGGCAAAAACTAAAACCATTTCCCCTAAGAACAGGAACAAGAAAAGGGATGCCCAATTTCACCACTCCTGTTTACATAGTACTGGTGGTGCTAGTCATAGCTATCAGACAAGAAGAAGAAATAAAAGGCATCCAAATTGGTAAAACTGTCCTTATTCACAGATGACATAATATTGTACATACAAAACCCTAAAGACACCATCAAAAAACTACCATAACTAATAAGTGAACTTGGCAATGTAGCAGTATACAAAATTAACACCCAGAAATCTATGGCTTTTTTATACACCAGTAATGAACTCACAGAAAGAGAAACTAAAAAAA
>NW_005370016.1:2706892-2708151 GCF_000412655.1 Myotis brandtii
CTCTTCAATAAATGGTGTTGGGAAAATTGGACAGATACATGCAAAAAAATGAAACTAGACCACCAACTTACACCATACACAAAAATAAATTCAAAATGGATAAAGGACTTACTAGTAAACATAAGACAGGAATCCATAAAAATCCTAGAAGAAGCCATAGGCAGAAAAATAGCAGACATTTGTTGTAGCAATATCATTACCAAACCGCTCCTAGGGCAATGGAAACTAAGGATAAAATAAACAAATGGGACTACATCAAAATAAAAAGCTTCTGCACAGCAAAAGAAACTATCAACAAAACAACAAGAAAGCCCCACTGCATGGGAGAACATATTTGCCAATGTTGTCTCTGATGAGGGTTTAATCTCCAAAATTTATAGGGAATTCATACAACTTAACAAAAGAAAGATAAACAATCCAATCAAAAAATGGGCAAAGGTCCTAAGTGGACACTTTTTGAAAGAAGACATGCAGAAGGCTGAGAGACATATGAAAACATGCTCAAAGTTACTAATCATCTGAGAGATGCAAATCCAAACAACTATAAGGTATTATCTCACACCTGTCAGAATGGCTATCATCAACAAACAACAAGTGCTAAAGAAGATGTGGAGCAAAAGGAACCCTCATGCACTGCTGGTGGGAATGCAGACTGATGCAGCTACTGTGGAAAACAGTATGGCATTTCCTCAAAAAATTAAAAATGGAACTTCCATTTGATCCAGTAATCCGATTTCTAGGAATATATCCCAAGAAACAGAAACACCGATCAGAAAGGATATATTCACCCTTATGTTCATAGCAGCACAATTTACCATAGCTAAGATTTGGAAACAGCCTAAGTGCCCATCGGACACTTTTTGAAAGAAGACATGCAGAAGGCTGAGAGACATATGAAAACATGCTCAAAGTTACTAATCATCTGAGAGATGCAAATCCAAACAACTATAAGGTACTATCTCACACCTGTCAGAATGGCTATCATCAACAAACAACAAGTGCTAAAGAAGATGTGGAGCAAAAGGAACCCTCATGCACTGCTGGTGGGAATGCAGACTGGTGCAGCTACTGTGGAAAACAGTATGGCATTTCCTCAAAAAATTAAAAATGGAACTTCCATTTGATCCAGTAATCCAATTTCTAGGAATATATCCCAAGAAACAGAAACACCGATCAGAAAGGATATATTCACCCTTATGTTCATAGCAGCACAATTTACCATAGCTAAGATTTGGAAACAGCCTAAGTGCCCATCAGCA
>NW_005370016.1:2708882-2721612 GCF_000412655.1 Myotis brandtii
GTGAGGGGGTAAGATATCAACCAAAGGACTTGTATGAAGGCATATGAGCAAAACCAATGGACACAGATGGGGGTGGGGTAGTGAGGGCACGTGCTGTGGCTGGGGGCGGCCGTGGAGAGGTCAATGAGGGGAAAAAGGAGATTTATGTAATACTTTAAACAATAAAAAATTTAAATTAAAAAAATATATCCTTATATGGCTTTCATGAAAAGCCATTTATTCTTTTTGGTATTTTTCATCAGTCCACACAGATTGTAATCATCTTCGCTTTCAGGATTTAATTCACTGAGATATGTTAATTCAATTGATTTTAATGAAAATGCAATGATTATTAATTATAATTTATTTTGTGTAAGATGTTTTTAGAGACATATTTTTCAGGTTTCTTTTTTTAAAATCACATTTACCAAATGTTCTCCACTCACTCACCCCATGAGCACATGGGTAGCCTCCCTCTTTGTCTCCTCTTAAAAGCATCTTTCTAGAAAAAAGTGGAGCGTTTGACAAGATCACTCTACAGAAAAGGCATCGGCAAATAACCACACTTCTCTGTCTCACAGTGTTGGCTTGTGGACCATAAAGACTGAAACACTGAGCAGGACACCCCTCCTGGAGTTGACCTGCCCTGTAGGCTGGCCTTCTTGGCTCTGGAATTTGCTATTCCCTATGAAGTTCTGCAATGATCCAAAAAAGTAATGAGCAGAACTTTGAAATCCCTCCTGGGTCATGCTAAATGAAGATAGCTGAGCAGAGGCAACTCTTTCAGGTGCAAAACAAATCCAGAGACCTGAGGCTATATAAAATTCCACCTAATCCCAAAGTGATTAGCAAATCTATGCTTGCAAATCCTGCAGAAGGAACAAAAATGCATGCTCATTTATTGTCACCACATATATCTCCTCAACTAACTCACATTTGTGTGTTATTTATCATTTTACACTGTTCCAGGAGTATTTTTCTGTGTGGATCTACCCAGGTACCTTTGTTTCACTGCTAAACTGAGTACTCTCATTTGCTTTTTTTCTTTTCTTTCTATTGTATGTATGTATGTATGTATGTATGTATGTATGTATGTATTTTATTGTTTAAGGTATTACAAATAGTAGCACATATGTATCCTTTTATCCCCCCAAAGACCTCCCCGCAGCTTCCCAGCACTTGCCCTCACCCCTCCCTCCCCGGCAGTGTCTTGCATCTACTGGTTGTGCTTATATGCATGCATACAAGTCCTCAGGTTGCTCTTACCCCCCCAATTCTCCCCTGCCTTCCTGCTATAGTTTGAAAGTCTGTTCAATGCTTCTTTGCCTCTATCTATTTTTGTTCACAGTTTATAATGTTCTTTATATTCCACAAATGAGTGAGATCATGTGGTATTTATCTTTCACTGACTTGCTTATTTCACTTAGCATAATGCTCTCCAGTTCCATCCAAGCTAAGTGCCAGCTAAGAATGCCCTGGCCTCTTTGAAATTAGTTCTATGAAAGGACTTTTCCAAGGCATGTGAAGAAACACATGTTCTTTCCCTCTAAATAAACTAGCAAAAATACACAACAATGTACTGTAGAAATGCAGGTAAGGAGAATGAAGAATCTGAATACATTCTAGTATAGAATTTCTTTAGGGAAAAGTGTATAAATTGTTTTAACAGGTCTATACTTCTAAATTATTGCAGATTTCATTGTTCTTGCTTACCTGGTCCAGAAGCAATAAAGTAGCTCTTCAGAATAGGAACCATGTCTGGAGTTCGCTGCCTGAATGAGGAGAGCAGGGATGCTACACACCACATGTTTGCTCAAGTTCTCTTCTCATGAGTTCTACAAAAACATATTAATATAAGGCTGATTTTTATAATAAATGAGAGGAGCTCTTTGTTTTTGGCCCATCAGTATTTCTCTGCTTCCCACTGAAATGTTTGGTGCATAATAGTTGCTTAATGAATATTTGTAGAGTAAATGATATCCTCTGATACATTGATTAAGATATATATATATATATATATTCTTTTTTTTTTTCAACAAATAATTTGTGGGCAACTTTAGACCATATTAGTTTCAACCTTTTCATTTTAATGATGGGGAATTTGGTGACCAGAGATTTGCAGTGCCAGCCACTTATTCTCAAAGAGACAGGCATCCACGTGGTCCCCAGGGCTTGGGAATATTCTTCCAGAGAGATTGATCTACATGCAGAATTGTAAAAAGTAAGAGCCAGACACAATAGTGGTGAAGAATTTTACTCCAAGTTGCATCACAGCGAGTCTTAGATTTGTTAAAATCAGTTCTCTTGATGCTCAAGTCCAGTTCTCTTCTTTTAGTACCAATTGTGGTCCAGTTTTGTACAGAAATTCCTCTTCTAAGAAAAAAATATATATGCATCTCACAACTCTCTCCTGCTCTTCCTCCCACTCCATAAATCTGGAATCAGTCTGAGGTTTTCTTCTGCTCTAAGCCGCATACTTTCCAATAGCTCCCTATGTTTCCTCCCTCCCCACCCTCCCCCAGTCCTTTCCCAGACCACAATTTCAGTGCCAGTTCCTACTTCAGCTTGCAACTCAGTCAACAAGCATTTAATGAGGATCTGGTCACATGTGCACTAATTTGCATGCTCACAATCCCCCCTGTTCACACATCTGAGTTAGGGCAAGTTGGGTGAGGAAGTTTGTCAAAGGCCAGGGGCCCTTGGGCCACCCTTTCAGCTAAAACAAACAAGCTGCTTTACTAGGACTGGCTTTTTACCTCTTGGAAGAAGAGACAACTTGAAAATCATTCTTCCCAATCATAGTAACTAACTTGCCTTATTCTCTCAATCCAGACTTTAAACTGTTAATACTGTTCAAAAGAAAGTAATGTAAAAGATGGTGTGTGTGTGTGTGTGTGTGTGTGTGTGTGTGTGTGTGTTAGCACAATTTAAACTATACCTTTAAATCTAAGCAGTTTGGTAAAAAGAGAAAAGATGTTTTTCCTATTTCCCAAGTGTTTTATAGCAACTGAAAGTTCAGGAAGTTGTTCTTTTATAGTTAATATAAGCACTACCTGGTTTACTCATGAATATGGAAAACTGGCTGTACCACAACAATACAAAAATTTAAAATTTGATATTTTGGGTTTTTTTTTCAAGTATTTAGGAAATGAATATGTATAAGAATTGTCAGTGCATAAAAAAGAATAATTTTCTAACTATTTTAAAAAGATAAGGAGATTCTAGGAAGAGGACTTAAAAATAACATGGAATTGTACCAATTTGCCAATTTAATAGATATGAACAAAATACAGCTTATTTACAAAAACTCCCTATTTTATTCAAACATCACAGAAAACAAAAAAAGGAAAAAAAGGTCATTTCTACTTGTTTGTGGAGATTACAGGTAATATGTACGTGGGAGGAATGAAAATCCTACAGTCTCATCAAAGAAAAGCTCAGGACTAAAGGGCATTCAGAGCCAGCCATAACCCAGGACTATCTCCCACCAGAGCAATGACTCAAAGGTAGATTCGCCCTCTTTCTCTGAAAAAGATCAAAGGAATTAGCACTTAAATCTTCCCAAAATAGATGCAAAATTTAAACAATGTTTTTTAAGATGTCTGAGTTTCACTCATGTTATTTAAATATATAATATGTTTTGGTGCATATGGGAATGTAATAAAACTATGAAGAACTTATTAAAGCAAATGGCTTAATCTATTATAAAATAAAGGACAAGGAATCCAGACCTCATTCTCCTGTCAACAATTCTCCCACCAGAGACTATAACTTCATGCCACCTGAAAGGATTATGGGGTGATTCCTAACAATTATATATATAATTATTTACCTTTGACTCAAGCATAAGAATTCTAGAAAGAAGCAAAGACAAATCCAAACCATTACATATTTGGCATCTTCCTACATGTTTGGTGAGAATATATTAGCACTGCAAGAATTGAAAATTATAGCCCTAGCCAGTTTGGATCAGTGGATAGAGTGCCCCAGGTTTGATCCTAGTCAAGGGCAAGTACCTTGGTTGCAGGCTTGATCCTCTGCCAGGCCCCTGTCAGGGCATGTGCAAGAGGTGACCAATCAATGTGTCTCTCTCACATCAATGTTTCTCATTGTCTGTTTCTCTCCCTTCCTTACACTTTCTCAAAAAAATCAATGAAAAAATATCCTCGGGTGAGGATTAACAACAACAAAAGAATTGAAAATTATAATATTAACTAGAGGCCCGGTGCACAAAAATCTGTGCACTCAGGGGTCCCTCAGCCCGGCCTATGCCCTGTTGCAGTGTGGGACCCCTCGGAGGATGTCCACTCCAGTGGGGACCCTCACCCCATGGCGGTTTGGCCAGCCTGGGTGAGGGGCTGATGGCTGTTTTCAGGCTGGCCACACCCCCTTTAGGGTGGGGGGGTCCCCACTGGGGTGCCTGGCCAGTCTGGGTGAGGGGCTGAGGGCCGTTTTCAGGCTGGCCAAGCACCCTGGTGACGTAAGCTCCCAGACTCTCCTTTTTTTTTAATTCTGGGATTTATTTACCTTCTATAATTGAAACTTTGTTGCCTTTAGCCGAGGCCTGAGGAAAGCTTGGCTTCCTCCATCGCCAGGGGCAACCCACTCCTGCTCGCTCCAGCTCCATGGGCATGGCTGGCTGAAAGCAGGTATCTGGGGTTTATTTACCTTCTATAATTGAAACTTTGTTGCCTTTAGTGGAGGCCTGCGGAAAGCTTGGCTTCTTCCATCACTGGAGCAAGCAAGCCTCCTGTTTGCTCCAGCTCCATGGCCATGGCTGGCTGAAAGCAGGTATCTGGGGTTTATTTACCTTCTATAATTGAAACTTTGTTGCCTTTAGTGGAGGCCTGCGGAAAGCTTGGCTTCTTCCATCACTGGAGCAAGCAAGCCTCCTGTTTGCTCCAGCTCCATGGCCATGGCTGGCTGAAAGCAGGTATCTGGGGTTTATTTACCTTCTATAATTGAAACTTTGTTGCCTTTAGTGTTAAGGCGTGGCAAAAGTACAGTCAATTTGCATGTTTGTCTATTAATAGGTAAGATTATTAGGTAAGATTGTGCTTCATGGGAATTTATCACTTTAAATTTTGTGGAAAACAAAGTCATGTGAAATAAATAAATAAACCAAAGTATTTCCCAGGGCTCTGGTATGATAAATACCTAGAGATAAACAATTAAAGTAGTTGTTCTTCCAACTATTTTCTGACTAAGCTTTCTGGTGCTCACTCAGTGTCTAGGCAGGAGTATAGATCTGGGCCTTCATGGTTTCATCCATAATGTTGTTTCAGGTGCTTATGAGAATTTTCTTTTCCACATTGAAAAATTATGTTGTATGAGTGGGCAAGTGTGTATTTGTGTCTATGAGGGAAGGGAATGTTATTTTTAGATTAAACCACTCGATAAAAATACAAGGCTAATATTGAGGTCTCCCAGGAAGATGATAATCCTCTCAGTCTGTGGAAATGTTAAGAATGGTGGCCCAGCTGACATGGCTCAGTGGTTGAGAATCAGCCTATGAACCAGGAGGTCATCACTGATGTTTTTATCTCTCTCCCTTCCTCTCTGAAATCAATAAAAATATATTAAAAAAATAAAGTTAAGAGTCAAAGGTGAGAGATGTCAACATTGAAAATACCAATTTTGTTGCCAGATTCAAGGTCAAAGAAGGAAGATGACAGGGAAGTAGGAAGGCATGGTGAAGATTGAAAATATTGAAAGTCTGTACAAATTTACCCAAACCATGTTTTGTGGTCATGGAATTTCCCTAATCTGTTTTTAGTCCAGCAATCTTACAGAGATCCAAGAATCTCTTTCCAATGGCCAACTAGCCATCTCTACATGTCTTTTCCCCATATCCCTTATCTTGCTTGATTAATTACACTAACATTCCATTCAGAACTGGGAGCTATCATCAACCACTCCCTCATAACTAATGTCTAATTTGCCAAGTCCCATAAATTCTACATGCCAAGTAAATCTCAACTGCCTTCTATCTCCACTCTCAGAGTTTTAACCGTAATAATTTCCCATCAGCTTCCTAAATGGTCTAGCTGCCTCTTTTCTCACCACCTTTCAAAGAATCCTACACATTCTGCCTGTTATATTTATACAAATTTTATTTGTTCCTGCCTCTTCTCAGTTAAAAATATTTTGATAGATCCTTATCAACTCTGGGAGTAAACCAACACTTCTTAGCAAGGACTTTAATGTTCTGGCTCTATCTACTTTTCACCCTCACATTTCTCAGTTAGCTAATTCCTAGGTCATTGTACTCAGTAAGTTACCTCTTGCTCTTACTCAAACACACAGTTCTCTCTCATCCGTTCATAGTTTTGCCTTTACATTCACTTTCTCTAAATGCTCCTCATCCAGTATTCATCAGGAACATTCCTATTCATCTTTGTAACTTTGCTCAAATGTTGTCTCCTTTGCTAATAGTGCAAATCTTTCCCTTATTGCAAAATGTTTGCTTATGTGTGTATCTTAATAGTAAGTACAAGTGTCAGTAAGTGTACAGGAACTTAGTGTGCAAACAAAACATAACTTTTTTGTAATACAAGTTAATTTTATTTGAAAACTCATTTTGTCAATATAGCAGAAAATTGTTGTAAGTCAATTTAGGCTTTCTGCTCCTTCCCCTGGGATTGGGTTTAAGATTTGGTAGGGTTAAATAATTCCAAGTGCTTATGGGGTGAGGGAACCACATCTTTAACTCTGTCATCTATGCATTGCTGCCTGTGGTCCTTAGTCATCAGACCATTCAGCCCAGCATCGAAGTCTCTACTCCTGTTGCACCTTCAAGAGCACAGGTGTTATATGCTATTATTATGATATTTCTATGACATGTTAGAATGCAAAAATTGCTGCAATGATTATATTGGTTTCAGGACCTAGAGGTCAACCTGCTAGGACCCTAACCATAGACGTGAAGTGCATGATGAATCTCTCTGTTCAGTCCTCATGTCTCTCCCAACCTTTGTTCTTATAACGTCTTCTCCATCTCACTTTCCTCCTTTTGGGAAAGTTGTTCATTTATTTTCATCTATATCTCAGGTCCTCTTAATTTTCTCAAGGCATTAAGTATCTGAAAACCAAACCTATGAAGAAGCTCAAACATTTTCCCTCTTTGAAATTGATATCATTTTGGTTGTTGTTGTGGTCATTGTGTTTCTGTTTTTGCACTTCTATCCTGGAAATGATGAATGGAGAAAAGTCTATGCTTGAGTCGGGAGGAAAGGAAAGAATAAATCCAGGTGGGAAAAGGCAATATCATTAGTATCTTTACAGTATTATTTTGACCCATATCACAACTAACACAGAGAAAACTGGCAGGGTCTAAAACTACCAATATCTTCTAAGGTTGCTGCAAGTAAAAATGTGAAGTGGAAGAATTTGGTCTTCAGACACCACATCTCTTCTATCATTCTCTTATCTTACTTTGACCATTTCCTCCTAAATCCACTAAAATGTGCTTTCAGGAAAGGCTCATTTAGCAGTTATTTACCATTAAATGTAAAAACTTTAATAATGGTAAATTCACAACAGTTGATTTTTGCACGTTAATCTCATTTGCATTACAGAAAGTTGTGGTCATAGGCTAGCATAGGGCAGAGGCAGGGAAATATTTAAGAATAAACATATACTCTAATTCTGAAGAAAGAAAAAAAAAACACCTTTTGTTTTGTCCCTTCAAAGGGGAAGTCCAAAAAACTACCTAAGAAAACAGACATGCATGAGATTACACCAAATACAAATTCTGTTTTCTGCTTGTAGGCAATCAGAAAACATAATTGTTAGTAATTCTTTGACTAACTCGTTATCCAGTTGTGCCAGGGGTTGCTGTGGGTCAGTTACTCATCATAATTTGCAATAATAATCCTGTGGGTCTTTTCTAGCTGCCAACAACCAGCTGCCAGGTTTGATTTACGTAGTTACAAAGAATAATATTTTTATTATTATTATCATCTGAGTGTTTATTCATAAAGATAGTTCTTTATACTATCTTGGTCCAATAAAACAGGTTTAATATATCAAAACATTAATTTTGAACTACATAGAAAATATTAAATTGAAAATTATCAACTTTTGGGTAAAATAATGTGCTTAAACATATGATTATAGGTAATGTCCAGGTTTAGGAAAAAATATTACTTTCATAGAAAAGAAACCAAATATTATTAATATTCATATATATATTTCTAGACATTTATTAAATTTTCTCAATATTAAATATTTTAAATGGACAAAGTCTATATATAATATACACCAATGAAACACATGTATTTGAAAGTTTCAAATTATCATTCCCAAATATAGAAGCCAAGGGCAACTTTTTGGTTCATGCATAAGGCCAAGAACAAAACCTTGAAATAGACCCAAACCATTTTAAATCTCCTTGTTTTTCCAGCTGCGCATATTAGAAGAGCCTACAGATATCTAACAGTTTAAATTTTAGATTTCACTGAAAGGAAATTTTTTTTATGACAGATAACTATTTTTGGTAAATATAAATGTAAATGAAACCAGAAGGTACACTGCAGTTTAGCTGAAGGGGAAATTTTATCTATTTACAAAATTTGTGTTTATTCTCATTTGATTTTGACTTGAATGTCTTCCAATTCGATTTACCTCCTATGTTTAGGGTTCATGGTTTCCTTCCCTTAGCTCATCGTTAAGGTAGCATGTCTATTAAAAAGTTTCAGAATGCTGTGTCTCAGAATTAATTATTCTCTCCCTTTGTTTAATCACTTGCCTATCGTAGAAGGTGCTCAGTTGAAAAGAAGGATATATATACATTCCTCACCCAAAGGTATTTTTCTTCCATTGATTTTTAGACAGAGTGGAAAGGAGGGATCAGGCTGGGGATCAAACCTGCAACCGAGGTACATGTATTTCACCTGGAATCAAACCTGAGACCTCTTGGTCTTTGGCTGACAATATAACCAATGAACAAAACCGGCCAGGGCAGGACATATATTCTTGCTCTCATACAGCTTTCACACTTAAGAAAAGTATTAACTTGCTCTACTTGCCACCTTTAACAGAGGAATTAAAATCATTTTATGAAACAAATTATGAGTAGATTCTATTTCATTCAAAAGACTAGTTATCTAAAATAAAAAGTTTTAACTGTTCCTGATAGTTTTCCTTCATTTTTTTGACACTAGCCAGCAGAGATTATAGTTGCCACAGAGTGATGCAAAGTTATTAAAATGTATGTAAAATGTCAGGGCCCTTACTCAGTGTAATTTCCAAAATTGTGAAAGTCCATTACTTGGAAGACACTAAGTACAAACATAGATAAGTAAATTCTGTTTCTAAATTTTCTTAAGAGTTGAGATTAGTGTTTTCAAAACAATCTTTAAAGTTTTCTGAATGTGGGCTTGGTCTCATAAGATAGTTAATAGCGGATTATAAAACTGGCTATTATTATTTTTATTTCAGGAGAAAATTTAAGAAGAAACTATCTGATTGACTTACACTTTAAATTGTATGTATATGTACCTATCTACTTACATATGCATTCAGAAAAATAGAGCATTTGGTTATTGTGTGATACAATATTTTGTCCACTAGATGGATCTCACTTTCATATTTTTCAAAATAAGACGCCCATTTTTCTGTATTCATTCTGGTTGACCTCATGGAGCTACATGCTGGAGTTAAAAACAATACCTAACTAATAAGTACTTTTCAAATTACCAAGGTCACAAATGAACAAAAAAAATAAAACAAACAAACAAAAACAAGTTTAAGTAAGTGTCCTAACTATAACTAAGGATAAATTAAATAAATATATGCAATGCAGAAGCCTATGTCCAATCCTGGGACAGAAATAAAGAAATTAGTGAAAAAGTTGGTGACATTTGAATGCCTGGATTTTAGTTAATAGTGTTATATGAATATTAATTTCCTGTTTTTGATAATTGTACCATAGTTATGTAAAGTTTTATCATTAATGAAATTACAATGAAGAATATGAAGAAACTATTATTTTTATAAGTTGTTTTAATAAATTTACAGCTATTTAAAAATAAGATGTTTTTAAAAGTCAATGTTATAGAGTTGAAGTGAATAATAAATTAGGAAAAATAATTATCAGTAGTACTACAACTGTGTTAACAAAACATAGAAAAGGCTCAACAAATGAGATGCTAGAAAATGTGTAGATTGTGTATTTTTTAAATCCTGAAAACATGATAATAAATAGAAAAGGCTCAACAAATGAGATGCTAAAAAATGTGTAGATTGTGTTTTTTTTAAATCCTGAAAACATGATAATTATTTATTTATTTATTTATTTATTTATTATTTATTATTTATTTATGATGTAATTCAAGTAAAGATTAAGAAATGTTGGTCTGGTCCACCAAAACAAAAGTAATTAATTGATGAAAATAAGGTAAAATGGGAATGCTTCACACAGATTTTTTTCTCATATAATTTTCTAATTTTGAATTTTTTCTTTTTAAATATAATTATTCCTCAGTTAGTATAGAAATCTATTTTTTCCAGAAAATACACATGAGTAGTATATTTTCTGAACTTGTGATTACCTGAAAACTAATTATTCTTGCATTTTTAAGTAAATGGCTTAATCAATTTATAATTATCAGTCCACACCATATCCTCCTCAAATTTGTAAGGTACTCTTGTAGTTACCTATTTTATTTTTCTTTCTCTTAGAAACTGTTAGAGTTCTATCTTTGTCATAGAGATTTAAAATGTTACAAGAATATATTAGGTATATGTCTTTTATTACTATTACTAGAGGCCCAGTGCACAAAATTCGTGCAAGGGAGGGGTATGTCCCTCAGCCCAGCCTGCACCCTCTCCAATTTGGGACTCCTCGAGGGGTATCTAACTGCCCATTTAGGCAGTGGGATCGGGCCTAAAAGGGCAGTTGGACATCCCTCTCACAATCCAGGACTGCTGGCTCCCAACTGCTGGCTCACCTGACTGCCTGATTGCTCCTAACCGCTTCTGCCTGCCAGCCTGATCACCCCCTAACCACTCCCCTGCCAGCCTGATTGATGCCTAAATGCTCCCCTGCTGGCCCAATTGTCCCGAACTGCCTTCCCCTGCCTACCTGGTTGCCCCTAACTATCCCCCATTGCAGGCCTGGTCACCCCAAACTGCCCTCCCTTGCCAGCCTGGTTGCTTCTAACTACCCTCCCCTGCTGTCCTGGTCTCCCCCAACTGCCCACCCCTGCAGGCCTGGTTCCCCCCAACTGCCCTCCTCTGCAGGCCTGGTCACCATCAACTGCCCTCCCCTGCAGGTCCGGTTGCCCCCAACCGCCCTCCCCTGCAAGCCTGGTCCCTCTCAACTTCCCTCCCCTGCAGGCCATCTTGTGTCCACATGGGGGCGGCCATCTTGTGTGTTGGAGTGATGGTCAATTTGAATATTAACTCTTTATTATATAGGATCATTCCATGATACATATTAATAATGGACAGTTTATTCTCTAGATACATGCTTTTATTCAACACAGGGGAGTGTCATTCCATACAGTACTTCTGTTGCTTATGTTTTGCTCTGGTTATTCTTTGAAAACAATTCTTTATATGTAGGATCCATATTCTCTATCCTTCACATCTAGTAATATATGATCCCCTCCTTTCTTCCTTCATTTCTTCCTATCTTCTCTCCCTCTCAGCCTCCTCCCTTCCTCTTTCCCTCTCTCTCTCTGTGTGTGTGTTGGTATTCTTATTCCTAAGTTCTGCATTATTTTATAAGTTTTCTCTACTATTACTGATTTAGATTTTTTTGTTTATTTGACTACATTACATGCAGATTTTAATTTGGCTATTACATTTTTAACTATTGTATTAGGGGTATCAGAATTGTCCCTAAAGAAGACTATATTAACTGAGGTGGACAAAGTTCCGTGTTTCTTAGCTTGCTTTAAAATTCATCAGTAACATTTCCTAGATTCTTTTGAAAATTCAAACTACCTGTATGTAACAGAACTAGGGATAGATATAGATACTTTAGTTAGAATATCAATAAATTGCAAAGTTATTAGTAGTTAGAAAGATGGATAGAAGTTTCAAACCATGCCACATGAGAATGAAAGAGGTTTAAGAATAAAAGAGAAAGCTGTTTAGTATCGAAAAAACCAAGATGGTGGCATAGGTAAACACCTGAAATTGCTGCCTCGCACAACTACTTCAAAAATACAACTAAAAGACAAAATGGACATCATCCAGAACCACAGGAAGGCTGGCTGAGTGGAAATTCTACAACTATAAGAAAAGAGAAAAGCACACTGAGACTCAGAGGAGGTGCAGAAGTAAAGTGCAGAGGTATGGAGGCGCACGTGGAAAAGGCTGGCAACTGAGGACATGGTTGTCTTTTTCTATTGGGAGAGAGTCTCAAGCTCCCAACAGCTCTGAACTCCAGTTCTTGGCAAGTCTCTGGGGACCCAGTCTCATACGGGGAGAAACTGGACTGTCTGGCATCAGGCAGAACTTGAGGGCAGCTTTCTCTCAGAGGTGCTGGCAGCGATTACCTTGGGACACTGAGAACTGGGGCCTCTTAGGGCGGGGCTGAGGATCAGCCATAGCTGTTTGCTCCATCCTGTTGATTCCCTGAGATGCCGCCCCACCCAACCTGTGGCAGAGGCTTTTGCATATGAATGACCTGGCCCTTTGCAATCTACAATTACCTACCAAACTGCAGCTGGGTCAGAGAGACCCAGAACATCCAAAAGAAGGCCCAAGGCCCCACAGCAGCTTGCATTGCTTCACAGCT
>NW_005370016.1:2722892-2732688 GCF_000412655.1 Myotis brandtii
ACAACAAATACATATCTATCAACAAGTGAATCTAAAAATCAAGTGAATAAAAAATCTGATGAACAGAATAAACTGGTGAATATAATAGAATCAGGGGCATAGAAAGGGAGTGGACTGACAATTCTAGGGGGGAAAGGGGTGTGGGGTGTGAGGGAAGAGACTGGACAAAAATCGTCCACCTATGGATGAGGACAGTGGGGGGGAGGTGGTAAGGGCAGAGGGTGGGGTGGGAACCGGGTGGAGGGGAGCTATAGGGGGAAAATAGAGGAACAACTGTAATAATCTGAACAATAAAGATTTAATTTTAAAAAATCTGTTTAGTATCTTCACTGTGGTGCTGCATACATAGATATACACAGGTCACAAAAATTATATGAAATATACACACAAATAAGTACAAATAAAACTGAGTAAGTCAAAATAAGATCAATGGATGGTATTACTGTCAATATTTTAA
Organism: Myotis brandtii; assembly: GCF_000412655.1. Lineage (NCBI taxonomy): Eukaryota > Metazoa > Chordata > Mammalia > Chiroptera > Vespertilionidae > Myotis > Myotis brandtii. Next base: position 2,723,350 of record NW_005370016.1, read on the forward strand.
CTGTCATATTATACTATAGTTTTCCAAAATGTTACCATTGGGGAAAACTGGAAAAAATATACAAGGGATCTTTCATATTATTTCATACAATTGAATGCAAATCTATAATTATTCCAATTAAGAAAAAAATGTGAAGGCAAAATAAAGATATTTTCCAATTGTAAAAGATAGAAGCAAAAATAGCTTAATATATTTGTTGTTCTATTAGAGGAAAAGACAATACATTTGCTTGTGTGGTTCCTGAGGAATCAGCACACTTTTTCTACAAAGGGCCAGACAGGAAACATGTTAGGCTTTGTGGGCCATGAAGTCTCTGCTGCGACTGCTCATCATGGCCATTGTAGCATAAAAGCAGCCACAGTAAATAAACAAACTTGAGCATGTCTGTGTCCTAATAAATATTTCTTTATAAACATTTAAATCTGAATTTTGTATAATTGTCATGTGTCATTAAGTAGTATTCTTTTTTTGCCTTTTCTCAACCATTTACAAAATGTAATGTCCATTCTTAGCTTGCAGGTCAGATGCAAACAGACAGCAGGGCAGAATTTGACCCGAGGGATTAGTTTGCTGACTCTATGCTATAGTGAGGCAGAACTGGCTGAAAACAAAATGCGTACAGTAAAACGGAAGCTAGGTGATCTCTCTGTCAGGGTGGAAGGAAGATCTTCACAAAACAGATGAGAGACTGAAATCGGTAATCCAAAATGATGTCTGACTGGAAGGTTCTGTGATTCTTTGGACTTAATATCCTGAAATGTAGTTTAACAGTTAAAGAGATTTTGTTACTTATTTAAATATAGTTATTTTTAAATTTGGCTAAAAATATTACCTATTTTTTGCAATATCTCTAAAAAGAAATCTATACCCTTGTGTTGTTGAATCCCAAAGCTTTCTCCAAACTAGGATTCTTCTTTACCTTCTAATTCATCTCTGATGTTGCAGGGAATTTGTTCAGTTAGTTTATTTCAATTGTGTAGTGGAAGCCACAGTTTAGCAAAGGTTCTGGCATTTAACAAGTGCTCAATAATAGCTAACTAATATTACAGTTGTTATTATTATTTTTTGACAATTTTGCACAAATATAATAATACTAGAGGCCCGGTGCATGAATTTGTGCACAGGTGGGGTCCAGCCAGCCCACCCCAATAGGGGCCAATCCAGTTGGGCTGGCTGGGGGGAGGGGCCGGCCAGCCCTGCCCCTGGTCAAACTCCTGGTTGAGGGGACAATTTGCATATTAGCCTTTTATTATATAGGATTATATAGGATAGCTACCCATGCCACAGAGAAGAGAGAATGAATGACTCAGAGGACCCCCATGTAAATTCAGTTCACTGAGATATCAATCATGCCACAGAGAAGAGAGAATGACTCAAAGGACCCCCATGTAAATTCAGTTCACTGAGATATCAATGTAAAATAAGCTGAAATATTTGGTTTTTAAACCTTGGAAAGGATTCCGTTTTTCATTGCCTTATACCTGAAATTCAATTGTGACAACTTCATCTCTTTATTTTAAGGCTTTGGGCTCTTTGCAAATGCCAGATCCTTGGAAAAGCTGCCAGACTAAACTGCATGAGTGGGAGCGAATTCAGGTTTTGTGAGACCTGAAATTATCTTTAAAAATAAGACATAATTATGAATAAAAATTAGGTACAAGAATTGGGCAGGGGGCTGTGCAACAGAGGGATCTGATGAATTTGACAGTAAATTCACTTCAGAAATCAAAAATGAATGTCTCAGATTCTTTACTAAGAATATCTTTGAAACAAAGGAAGAAACACCCCAAGGCTTAGAAAAATTGAGTTTCTGTGAGCAATGAGATTTTCAGCATATGTTGAGCAGAAAACATTGGAAACTGGGGAGGCCACAGTACTTTCTGTAACAAACTGCACCTGTGTCACAATTTTATGTTTTCCCCTTTCTATTCACGGCCTCTTCATTATTGGTGCCTCCTGTCAACTTAACGTCCCCCTCCCCAACAATTAAATAGGCAACTAAAACCAAATAACCCAATGAATATGTCTTGAAAATGAGCAAATGTGGGTTTTTAGTAAAGCAAATTATCCAAGATAGGAAACAGATTCAGTTAATGAGAACATCTTTTGGAAAGGTACTATCTTCTAAAAATGATCAAAGCTTTAGGACCTAGGAAAGTGTAGATCTTTGAACCAATAGCCTGGAGTTCTCTGAGGCAGTTCAGGCTCTCATTCCTCTTGTCATTAAGCACACACACCGAAGCATGTAATTATGGCAGCATGCTGAGAATTGAACTGCTGCTACATGAACATATGTCTTCCTAGATGTGCTCTGAGCAATAGCTGATCAATGAGCATATCTTTGCAGTTCGTGCCAGCATTTTTGACTTAGGTCAATCAGATGTTACTGAATCGTTTAAGTCTTAGCTGAATATTAGAATTTTATCTATGAAGTCAGGAAGAGTCATACCTATAGTGTGCTTAACAGAATTTCACCAGATTCATAGAAGTTGTAGGCATTTGGGGTGCAACCTGGCCCAGGTCCCATGCATCTGAATATGTGGATACCTGCAGCATCAAAAGCAAACCTATTATCTATAGTCTTTTTTAAGTGGACTGTTAGCTATTGCCAGATAGATTTTGAGTCACATTTCAAAAATTGAAAAGTGCAAATTGTATGATTAACTCTTAAAAATTATAGCAGATTCAAGAGTAGCTACAAAATGCATCTGTTTCATATGCTGCATTATTAGGCTTTTTTTTTTTTAGCCTGAGGGGTGGTACTGTAGCCACTGAACCAAAATTGTGCATCACTCACAATATTGGTGGAATCTTTAAATAGCTGTTTTCATTATTGACATAATCTATTAACTGCTTTCATAATGGCTCACCTGAAACGACTATGGCACTATTTGATATGTCTAATACTCCACAGCATATACAAACAGGAATCTCATCCACTGAGCCTATCACAGTGCAGAACATTTGAAATGAACTATGCCTCCCTGACATCTGCAAATCCATAAATGCGCCAGGAATTGCCTGGAGATGGAATCAACTTTGTCTCACATACATATCTCACACATATACTTACAATATTTTAGTGTGCAAATGCTGCCATGATTTAAACTCGTTTTTTAAGAGTTTCTGATTTTATGACAGATGTTTAGCTTTATGTGTTTTTATAATTCATGGACACTAATAATACAATAACTACCACATGAAGGTGTGATATATTTTGAATTTTTTTTAAAAAGTGAGGTAATTGAAATTTACTGAAAGTTTCCAAAGGTGGAGTTGATAAATAGGCAGTGCCTCCCTCCCCAGAACTCTTTCTTTGCATGTGCTCTCAGGATTCTGGAATTGAACCTTGTGATACACATGCACATGGTAGAAGTGCTATGATAGGACCTGCATTTTGCTCAAGATTGTGTATTTTCCCCCTTTTGTACATGTAGAATAATTCTGCTATATCTGTGCTAATGGAATTTTCCCCAATATGATTTATGAACCAAATCTTTGCCTGAAAAAAAATTATGAGTATATCTACCCTAAATCGCACTGCATAAAATAGCCCTGTTTTAAAATATATATATTTTTATTGATTTCAGAGAAGAAGGGGGGAGAGATAGAAACATCAATGATGAGAAAGAATCATTGGTTGGCCGCCTCCTGCAGGCCCCACACTGGGGATCAAGCCCGTAACCTGGGCTTGTGCCCTGACCAGGAATTGAACCGTGATCTCTGGTTCATAGGTCCATGCTCAACCACTGAGCCAGGCTGGCCCAGCAAAGTAGCCCCTTTAAACCTTAATAATCCCTCAGTGGCAACTAGCTCTTTTTAACATTCTTTGATTAAAAACAATTGTGATTTATAGAGTGGAGGTAATAGCTCCACTTAAGATCCTACTGTTATTAACAGCACAGCAGGAGACCTCTCAAGACAACAGCTTTTCAGCAGAGAATGTTATGGAGTGACTGTAACATGTTTTAATAGCTGCAGCCTATCCCCTTTTAAAGTGCCCAAAGGAAGAATGTTGCACTGATCTGTAGGCTAAACACATACATATCTGAATGATTTCATAAACCAATTCCATGCATCTTGTTAATTTAGACTGTTTTTAAAAAGTCACATTATACAAATTTTTACGGCAGCACTACTTGAAAAGATTTATTATGTAAGCCACTATGTCTTACATAGCATTAGCATATTGCAAATGAGAAATCCATCCATTTTGTGTTTCATAAAATGTTTTCCTTTGCTTCATATAGACCTTAATACAATTAAAATTTTTTTTACTTAATCATTTATTTGCTGTTTAATCCTAAAACCCTGATGACATCACTCCCCTACCCTAAAACTTTAATGCTTTAAAAAGAAACATCTTTCTTTACTCTCTACTATTACAATGTAATGATATTTGATAGAAAAGTAAGTGACACTCGGGAGAGGAAATTAAATATCCTTTACCTTTTAAACACATTAGATATGTAATTTAAGGTAATTGAAACTATTATATTCCAGAAGTTAAAACAAATTCTCTTACCTTATTGCATATCTGTGCTAACATTCAATAAAGTAATATTGAGGTTAAGAGTTGTATTAAAACACCATGGAGAGCTATTTTTTAAAACCTGTTCTTTAGGTTGACATCAGTGAGTTATTGAAATTATTATGAGCAATATTCTCACCGGACAGATATTGAGAGCAAACCGCTAACATTTGTCCAGAGGGTTGGAATGAATATTTGAATATAAGCACTGAATGGAAACCCTGGGGTCATTTAGTAGAACGTTCTCATTTTATTGATTATGAAAACTCAAACCAGAGAAGTGATTTGCCCAAAGTCAAACAAAGGTCTTGGCTAATCTGGCCTTTCATTGTCACTTTGATGCTTCTGCTACTCTACCACCGTTCCCTTCCTTAGCACATGTTTAAATAAAGATTTGGAGGCTTCTGGGAAATAGTTTTAGGGGATTTCATCCTGTTACAACTTTTTTTTCTTCCAACTATGCCTTAAGTAAAATTTACCCACTCTTCAATTATTTAGTGAGTCAAAATTTTGGCAGTGTCTCTCTTCTTTATCCAAAGTCTTTATTGTTTATTATATGCTATAGCAGTAAAGCTCCAATTGCCATTGGTCAAATAAGAACCCTAAAGAAAGGATTGGCTCTCTGATTCCCCTGAATCAGCTGAAAGGACTGGGTAGGAACATCTCCAGGAATGCTCCAAATACAACAGGAAGCCAGGCTCTTTCAGACCACTGAGAAGGGTAAAGTATACAGGGATGACTCTTTGAGGCTGCTTATCTTTGCTTCAGGAATCTAGGTAGATATTGCAAAAGGAAGTGAGGTAGGGAAAAGAGAGAAGGAAGGGATATACCAGGAAAGCATATGTTGGTCTTGTTCTCAATGCAAAGCTATGTCAACCTTTTCAAGACCAAAGTTGTTTGAATTGATATTCACCGCAAGTGGACCAAGAGTTTCAGAAATATTACAACCACAAGGTTGCTAAGCATCCCTCTAATGTACACAGAGGAAGACTAAAGACTTTTACCACAGGCCAAGACTATTCAAATAGAAGGATCTCAAATAATCCTGAAAACAGCGTGACCTGAATGCTCGCAGACCCTAATAAGAGTGGCTCTTGCCATCATTGTTTTACAAAACAAACTTTTATGCAATGACATTTCCTAATTTAAAAACAATTTCAGTTGATGTCCCTCTAATTCTCTTTCTCATCAAGTTTCATTTTGTATTTATAGGATTATTATGCAAATAAAGTTACATAATTGAAGGTAAAAGATCCTGCATAAATTGGAGGTCTAGTAAATAGTAAGTACTGAAATTTAAGTGATGTTTTATTTATTATGCCAAAATATATTGCTTTATAATTAGTAAATTTGTATTTATTTTATGTTACATCAGGGCCATACATCTAAGTGAACATTTCATTAGCAAAATACAAACAAAGCAAACTTAGTTGGTCAAATATAGGAAAATGCAGCTTTTCATCTGTTTTTAGTTCATTCAGATATTGGCCATCATCTTTCCAGATGTGAATGTGTGTATATTTAAAATGAAGGTATGGTATAAGCTATGTATTTTCAATTTTAAAGGGGAAAAAGACCCTAAAATGAAAAGGTTTTATTGCTTCTAATTTTAAAGCAAATATTTACCATGGCCCTTGGATATGCTAAGCTTTCATTAATTATCATTTAAGACTTTAAAATATCTAAAAAGAGATTGAAATGTCAGAGTTTCCATCCAAACAACTCTTCGGTCTCACCAATGTTTCTATCACTCCACTGAATTTATACTAGAAAATCACCAGTTAATCACAATTTTGTCAAATCTAATGGACCTTCTCAGTGACTGACTTTCAATACAACTTCTCATCAAGTGAAAAGCTTTACACAGATTCAGCCCAAGATGGCAAAGTTGGTGGAAGCTGGATTTACCTCCTCCCATGGCCACATCAAAGTTACCACTAAATTATAAAGCAGTCAACCTGGATAACCATCTGAAGATTAGCTCAACAGAAGTCTTATAACTGAGGATACACAAAAGAAGCCACATGGAGACTGATAGAAAGGATAGAGACATGAAAAGGGCTGGCTCACTCCCACATGTGGCGCTTGATTGATAAGCTGGAGGGATATCATGGCTGCAGAGGTCCCTCCTGAGGAGCAATGGTTCCCCAGCCCAGGGCACCAGTGCCAGGAAGAGGAGCCCACGTAACATCTGGTTGTGAAAAATAGCAGGGATTCTGTCTACCCCGGTGAGACAGAAGGCTGCTGGAAACCCAAGCTTTTTCTAAAGGCCCCACGCACAAACTCTCACCTGTAGGCATTTACCTTGGACTCCGTCAGAGGGACAGTGGCTCAGAAGGTGCCAAAGTCATACAGGAGAGACTAGTTGTGTGGCTTCCATGAGAGGGCTGGAGGGATAGTCACAATGTCTCTGTGTTGAGTTCCTCTGCTGTACTGCCAAGGATGGCATCTTTGCTGGTTAGAGGATTTCCCCCTTCAGAGCATTAGCTTGTTGAGTTTCACTGGCCCCACCCTGAAATCTCCCAGAAGCCCAACCCTATGTACTGAGCTGGGCTGTAACTGTGCCAGAGGTAACCAGCCTGGGCCCGTTGTGCCGTCTTTCTAAAAAACTCCTGAAATGTTTCAGGTGAGCTTGAAGGTTCTAGACACAAAGGGAGAAACTGAGTTGTGAGGCTTGAGGATGAGGGCCATCTTCCTAAAGCCCCACAGACACTATCTTTCTGGTGTGAAGCCCTCCCACCACTGGCCAAATCTTTATCTGTTTTAGCCTGATGAGCTCTACTAGCTCCACCCTGTCAACTCCTTCCCACCACAAAGATCTCCAGGCCCCACACAGATACAGGCAGGCCTCAGTATACCTTGAAATATTTGCTGAATGGCCTCAGAACCAGCACTGGTGACAAGCTTGAATCTGTGTTAACCTGGTGAACCAACTTGTCCTTACCTGGTGGCTCCCTGAGAACCTGTCTCATGCAACTCATAGGGCCTTTTCAGTGGCTGAGCCTAATTGGCAGCCAGCAGGCACAGTGGGCCTGGGGTGCTTTGGGCCTTTTGCTGACCTGTCCCAGGCCGGGTAGTGATGGCAGTCATCCTTCATGTGCAGCTTGGCCCCTCTCACATGCACCCAGGCCCAGCATTAGCATCTACCAATCATGTCTTGCTTTATAGCTATTAACAGGTGGCCTATGGCCAGACACAGGCAATATTTGACACTAACCTGCACTAGAGTCTCTCCCAAGAGACCCCAAAACCAGCATATCAAGTGGCTGGCTGTAGACTATACAGAGTACTACCTAATTAGCTCTATAAATGTCATATTCAAAGGTAGGTCTCAGCAGGCACCAGACCCTGCTCGGCCAAATTCCACTTTGTGGGGTCAACCATTGCATAGCACTGTGTCCATGGCCCATCCTCACACCCAGCCAGCCTGAAGGTTAACTCCATCCACAGATCTGCCAACAGCAATCAAGGCTCAACTACTGCAGAAGCGCACACAGAACCCACACAAGGGGCACTCCTGATACACCTGGCTCAGATATCAGGAGATTGTACCACTGGGCCCCACATGACACCTACTGCATAAGACCATCTTACCAAGACTGGAAGACATAGCAGATCAACCTAATACAAAAACAGAGAGGCAGCCAAATTGGGGAGACAAATAAACATGACCCTAATTAAAGAACAGAAGAAAATTTTAGGGAAAGGACTAAATAAATGAAATGGAGGCAAGCAAACTACCAGATACAGAGAACAAGACAATGGTTATACTAACAATGATGCTCAAGGAACGTAGTGACAACTTCAATAACATAAAAAAAAACCACAAAACATAGAAACCATAATTAGAACCAGTCAGAAATGAAGAATACAATATCTGAGATGAAGCATACACTTGTAGGAATCAACATCAGATTAGATGAAGCAGAGAATCAAATCAGGGATTTGAAAAGCATGCTTCCGGCTTATGGCCTTTCAAGCCTGTTGGGAATAAGAATAGGATCCACATTGGGCTGCATACCCATTGTTATAGAAAGAGAAGCTTTGAGATAACTATTCTAATAGAATCACGATTCAATTATTTGCCACTGGTACTCAAACCCTCAGTTGTTTTCTGGATGGAATGATAATTTTGGCTTATTCTTTCTGTCATATATTTATAGGCAACCCCCAAAAGGCTGTTGACAAAGGTTTCCAAAATACTCCCTTGAAGATTTATGACTGGGGGTGATTCACAATGAAGAAACATAGTTCCATCCTACTTTCTTGTTATTATCTTCAAATCTCCAATGGTCCTGGCATTTAACTCCATATGATTCCTTGGATACATAGCTTCCAGACAATAACACTTTATTTCCACATATGTATTCTTCACTCTCAAAGTTGAGAGAGAGAGAGAGAGAGAGAGAGAGAGACTACTAATTTAAATTTATGAATTGGCTAACATCTGATAATATGTTGACTATTAATGAGAAGAGTGGAGTATCTTTAAAAAAGATTAATGGAAGTATCACTTGAGTTTCTGTATTTAGTAAAATACTGGTTTTAGAGTTAAGAGTATATAAATTATGCATGTTAAAGTTAAACATCAATTATAAAAAAAAAAAAGCCAAGGAGAAACCAAGATGGAGGCATAGGTAAACACTGGAAATTGCTGCCTTGCACAACCAATTCAAAAATACAACTAAAAGACAAAATGGACATCATCCAGAACCACAGGAAGGCTGGCTGAGTGGAAATTCTACAACTAGAAGGAAAGAGAAAAGCATACTGAGACTCAGAGGAGGTGCGGAAGTAAAGTGCAGAGG
>NW_005370016.1:2734743-2748474 GCF_000412655.1 Myotis brandtii
ATTTTTTTTAAAAAAGCCAAGCTACAACCTGAACACCAGGCAGCCCCAAAATGATCTACAGTAGCACTTTGTCACAGCTAATCTCAAATTTAATATACAATACAAATTGTATTTTATTATCTACATTATTAACTTTTTTATGGAAAAGATTATTTCATATTATTAACTAGCTTGCATCATTCTATCCAACCACAAATTCATTACTCTATAATAATAGCTAATATTGGTTGAATATTTAATAGGCAGTGTTGTAAGTTCATTAGATAAATCAATAGATAGATAAATAGAAATTGATAAATTGATTTGAAAATATACACTCATTTAAATATCACATCAACTCATAAAATAAGTGTTAATTTATTTCCATTTTATGGAGAAGGAGGAAACTGAGCTATAGAGAGGGTAAATAATTTGTATAAAGTTTCAGATTTAGTATGAAGAAAACTTTATATTTAAACCCAAATACTACTGAGCCAGAGCCATGTTACAGAAGATAATCACTATCCTATACTGTCACAAGCTTCCTTTTAATTACTCTTCTTTCCAACATCTCTCACACTCCCTTTTCTTTTTTTTTATCAGTCAGACCAATTGAATAACAATTTTTTTTTCACTTCACCATCTGCCCCCCAAAATACCTCAAACCCTGCCCCCCCCCCAAAAAAAACCACACACAAACATGTCCCTTTATTTCAAGCCTATCTCCATAAGTATCAATGATTCTACCATTTGTGGATTTTGAACAATAGCTTCCATGGATACCATCTTAGTCCTGAAATATAGACTGACAAGAGAATTTAATATAATAATTGGCTCAACACATTCTTTCCCTTTTTAACATTATTTTTCATTACATATTCATAACAAAATCTGAGAATAACTCTGCTTTCCAATGATTTAATTAATACCTTTTCAACTAGGTAGTGAGGCAAAGAGCTTATGATTTTGTCAGTTCCTTTACTCATTTTTGTATTTCTACATAATAATCAAAGTGGAAAATTATTAACCCAGAGCTGAAAAATATAATTTTAGAGGATTTCAATATGAACTCACTAGATATTTATACAATTTTTAAGTTTTAAAAAGAGAAAAAGTTTTTGTTTTGTTTTTAAGTAAAAGAATGTCTTATAGAACATCATACTTGTTACGGAACGAAGGGATTTGTTTGCCTGTGTGCATCAAAGCTCAGTCAACCATGAACAGAAGTTTGCAGCCAAGAAAGTAAAGTGTTTAAGGAAATGGCACCAAACCCAGAGTCATAAGTGAGCTTCTTCTCAAAGATCTGGCTCCCCAATGGCTTCTGGGGAATAGGTTATATAGGGGGATAATCATAGTGGAGTTAGGGTGTTGTCTCTATTGATTGGTCTATGCTAGTGTAGCAGGCAGCTGATCATCACCATTGATGTCAGCCATGGCTTCACTCTGTCAGGCTTTGCAAGGGTGTGGTCAGTGGGGTCCTTTCATTTTTTCTGGGTCTGGAGCTGTAACATAACTGAGGCTTAAATGTTATCTTTGGTTTCACTGTAATTCTGTCTCTGTGGTCAACAGACCTGAGGCTTTGTTCCTAAGGTCATCTGATGCTGACTAGAACCTCATTGTCCTGAGGATTACTGATGAAGGAAGTGGACGTTCAAATGAGAGGGCGGGAGGTGAGTCAGGGTGCTGGATGAGGCTGTTTGAATGACAATGAAAGAAAGGTGAAAGGTCATAGTAAGGAAATGAAGTTTCTGCATGGAGTTGCATACTTAAGACAGTAAGTCTGATTCTAATACCAACTCTACTTCTAACTTGCTGTATGGATGTAGGCAAAATTACTTTCTTCATTTGTCGATTATATTAACATAGAGGCTTCTTTCTATGTTAAAATTTCATTTCCATATTATTACAAACAAAGGTAGTGGCAAGTTGATATAGATGGCTTCTTTCAGAATTGATATCTAAGGTCAAATGGTTTTGACTTCCCTCTCAAAAATGTTGAAAAATCAATAGGATATTTATTCAAATGCTTCGTGATAAAGTTGACATAGTTCAGCTACCTACACCTCACCCAACCCAAAACTTCACTACCCATCGTTGACTATATGGGCTTGCTTAATTCTTACTCATTTGTATTATAAACTCCACAGATGAGTAGATGTTCTTTAGGAAATAACTTCTAGCCCTAGCCAGTTTTGCTCAGTGGGCAGAGCATCAAACCATGGGTCCCAGGTTCGATTCCAGTCAAGGGCACATAACTTGGTTGCTGGGCCCTGGTTGGGGTACGTGCAGGAGGCAACCAATCCACGTGTCTCTCTCACATCGATACTTCTCTCTGTCTTTCCCTCTCTCACTCTCTCTAAAAAAAAAACCAAACAACAAAACTTCTAGGCCTCACTTTTCTTGAGGCACAGTGGCGACTGCAGCCCGCATCTCCCCTGCTGTGGCATGCGGGGCTAGGTCCCTGGACTGTGTCCAGTTGTGCTCCAGTCTGGCCGGTGCCACCTGTCTCCATGATGCTCCCCAAGAAACAGGCTCAGGTTGGGAGGAGCAAAAAGGTGGAGCAGAAGAAAAAGGAAAAGGTTATCAAAGACAAAACTTCTATGTTAAAGAATAAAAAAGGAGCAAAACAGCAGAAGTTTATCAAGGCTGTCACTCATTTCATTAAAAGGTTTAGGTTGGGTGAGGTATAAATGTGCTGCTGATCCCAAAGCTGTGGTGTGTGCGTTCTTCAAGCAAGGACAGTGCACTGAAGGAGACAAGTGTAAGTTCTCCCGTGACCTCACTCTGGAGACAAAATGTGAGAACTGAAGTGTTTACATTGATGCAAGAGATGAAGACCTTCAAAAAGATACTATGGAAAATTGGGATGAGAAAAAACTGGAAGAAGTAGTGAACAAGAAGCACGGTGAAGCAGAAAATAAAAATGAAAAGATCCAATGGTGTGCAAGCATTTCCTTGAAGCTATTGAAAATAACAAATAAAACTGATTTGGGGTATGGAAACATTAAGCCAGTTTAGCACGAATTGAAATTGACAGTATTATTTTTTTTTCCACCTAGAATGCTTCCACAGGATGTCACCCATGCTGATTTTGGAGGGCTTACTCTCCTCCAAAAAAGGACTATTCTCCCCCCCATCTTGTCTTCTGGTTTTGGTTATATCTCATAGGAAGTGCATAGTAAACTGAAAGTATCTCATTTCAGAGAATGATTGATGGTTATGACTGTGTCCGCTTAAGTAGGAAGTGTCACTGCTTGTCAGCTTTTGATTTTCATTGGGCATGTGTTGCTAAAAGAACAATTTAAATTTAAATTTAAAATACCCTTTATTTAATGCAGGTTTTAGGGGATGATTTCATTTCTTTTGTATTTACATGTTTAAAAGACTGCCTAAAACATGAGTGCTGTACTTCGTAAAGGAAACTGCATATGCAGATTCAGTGTTGTATGTTTTTGGATGATTAGATGGACCTTTAAAATGAAACATCTTTAATCTGGCAGGATCAACTGCAATGCCCTGTGATAAACTGTTTTAAACTTATTCCTCCTCTTTTATGCCAATAAAGTTGTAAATAAAGACCATCATACATGCCCTAACCGGCTTGGCTCAGTGGATAGAGCGTCAGCCTGAGGACTCAAGGGTCCCAGGTTCGATTCCAGTCAAGGGCATGTACCTTGGTTGCGGGCACATCCCCAGTGGGGAGTCTGCAGGAGGCAGCTGATTGATGTTTCTCTCTCATCGATGTTTCTAACTCTCTATCCCTCTCCTTTCCTCTCTGTAAAAAATCAATAAAATGTATTAAAAAAAAAGACCATCATACATTAAAATCCCCCCCAAAAAAGGAGAAATAACTTCTACTCTTTCTAAATAACAGAATAGGCAAAACTCTTCTGACTTCCTCAACGCCCCCCCCCCCCATTACTTTTGATAGAATTTGTGCTCTTGACAAGATGGCCTTGGCCACTAACTAGCCATGGCTGTATCTCCATTTTTCTCCAGATCAGTCATTCCAAATTTTGGCGGCACATTGTTATCATGTCGGAAAGTTTTTAAAACTATTGATGCATGGGTTCCATTCCCAGAGATTCTGATTTAATAGGTCTGATTGGGGCCTAAGCATTGGGATTTTTTAAAAGCTCCCCAGGTAATTCTAATGAGCAGCCAATATTGAGAATTCTACTGAGTTATGAACATTTGTTGAAGGAATCCAAACTCTGGATCAATAAAAATGCTGTGCTCACCTTTCGATATCATTCTTTCTCACTCCTGGTGTATTCTGAGTTGAAAGAAAGCATACACTAGTCACTGTGGCTATAAGGAAATATATAGCTACCTTAAAAGAAGAAAAAATTGCAGATTTTTTTTTTAATTCACAATTCCTCCTAAATAGAAAATAAATTCTTTTCTTTAAAAAAAAAATGTTATTTTTTGCCCTGTCCAGTTTGGCTCAGTTGGTTGAGTGTTTCCCAGTACAACAAACAGTTGTGGGTTTGATTCTCATCCAGGGCACGTACCCAGGTTGGGGGTTCCATTCCCAGTTGGGGCTCAGAGCATGTGTGGGAGGCAAATGATAGACGTTTCTCTCTCTGTGTCCCTGCCTCTCTATAAAATCAATAAAAATATTTTTGTTATTTTTTTATGAAAGATAAGACATAGGGCAGAATTAGAATGAGAAAACATAGAAAAAGATAATTAACTGCTTTGCATAATAAACTTAATATTTGCTCTTGCTGATGTAGAGAGATTGTTTTTACATAAGTACTTTTAGCTTTGAACAGGCAACCTAGAGAAAGTAAAGGTGCATGGGGAGGAGGCTTGGTTGCTGAATTTTTCTGCAGTTTTGCTGGGGTGGAGGTTGTGAAACATGGAAAGAGATGGAGTGGTCAGGACAGAGAGAAGAGAACAATAACTAGGAGAAAATACCTGAAAAAGAGAATAGGTCCTAGTAACATAGGTACAGATTAAGACCAAATATTCCCTGAGACAGTGTGTGATTATGTGTAGAAAGAGCAATTTCCCACTCTGTGCTAAAATTTCCTTCACCCAACCCTCCCCAAATCTTTATTATAGATTTATTAACTACTAGCTTAGTAACGCTGTCTCTTCCCTCTGCTTTGGGGAATAAAGTCTACAGTTACGTATTGAGGGGGGAAGCTAATCAGAAAGGCTAAAGGAACATGTGGAGGTAGAGAGAGACGGCCAGAATGATCAGGAAGAGGACAACCAAAACCAGGAATTTGGCAAAGGAACCAACAAATAACCACCAGCACATATAAGCACAATTTCCAGGAATTCTCAAAACTATTTGGGAGGAATATTAATTTCTTAGAATCTAAAGTGTGATCAATATTCAAATTATTTCATTTAGGGATTAAGAAAAGTTTGTCCTACTCAAATTATTTATTCCTGTCTCAACAGCTCCATAACCCTTGTGTGTGAGAGTGTGTGTTTGTGTATGTGTGTGTCACATACCTTTGAGTCGGTTCCAGCTTCTGGTGACCCTGTGAATAAGTGATGTTCACAATATCCTGTCCTCAACAGCCCTGCTCTGCTTCTGCAGACACATACTATAGCTTCTTCTATGGAGTCAATCCATTTCATATTTGGTCTTTCTCTTTTCCTGCTGCCTTCTTTCCACCCCGCCCCACCCCCTAGCATTATTGTCTTTTTCAGTGAACCCTGCTTTCTAGGATGTAACCAATGTACTAGTAGGACAGCTTCAGTTTTGCCTCCAATGATGTTTGGAGTGAATACACCACAAAGTCCAGGCAAGATTCTTGATGCTTTCATCCTATATGGAGAATAAGAGCTTAGCATCTACCCTCAGTGTAAGGAATTCCCGATTTTTAGATAACAGATATGACTTCCATGTACCTTGTAAAAAGTCCTGCGGTGTCACAATATCTTTTTATCCAAAGTATAGTTGTTTCCTGTTTTTGTAAGTGAGATGGAAATCCTATCAAAAGAAGAAAATAACCCATAAATTGTCCAACATTAGGACAATTACAGGATACTTAATAGTTTCTAAGTCTGTAGCAAGGGACATTTTATTGAATTACTAGTAGTTTGTGTTTAGTTGAGATATTTTTTTCTTTAAGACCTTAAGATAAGATATGCTTAAATTCTCATTAATGGCTAATCTTACTATACTCATGGGTTATTCTTGGAGATAGGCTGGCACTTATTTATTCTTAGAGAGTTTTTTATTATAAAAATTCTGGTATAACTTTTAGTCCAGCAGCTCCAAAAATATATAAAACCCAAAAATAAGTAAAATAGAAAAAAAATACATAGGCAGCCGATGTAAGAACCATCTTGGTGGCTTATTAAAACTGCAACTGTTAGAGTCCCAACTACAATAGTGTAAAAGTGAGAAGCAAAATCTTTCTTTTTAGGAAAAACATGAAGGAATCAGATTTGAGAAATACTGGGTTATATGACAGACCCCTCCAACAAGTTCTGGTGAGAAACATGAGGAAGCTATCCTTGGTGGGTGAGAAGAATAGGCAATGAGGCAAAGAGAGGCAATTTTCAAGATCAGAGATACAGGCAAGAGTCAGATATAAATGGCTTTGTAGGCCATTGCAAGGGTTTGGATTTTATTCTAATTGCAATGAAAGGTAATCAGAGAGTTCAAAACAAGGAGAAATGGGGGAGGTTGCCTGCTTTGAGGAAATGAGTTATGGGTGGTCAAGAGAAATTTTGCTAAGAAGCCACAGCAGAATATCAGAAAGAGATGACAGTGCTTGGACTTGGGCACCTCTGACAAGAGCACATATTGGTTATTATATTTTGGTGCTCAGTGTTATCTCCACCTCCTTCTATCATCTCCCCTTTACTGCGGGTATTGCATACTGGGAACTATATTTTCCCAAGCCCCTCACCAACAAGCTTCTGGTTTAGACTCTGCCTGTTATATGCACTCACACAAGATTCAGAAGAATAAAAACAGATTCATTCTTCCTCCAGTATGAGGCGGGCATCAGAGACTAATGGAGTGTTGGCAATGGCTTCATGTAGCTTCTAAGAATCCAAAGTCCACCATGAGTGTACTGCTTCACAGGTGCAACTTCAGCATCAGCTTCTCACAGTTTTCTAATTTCTAGACAGCCTCCCCAATGCTTGCGTTTATTCCTCTATCCTCTCCAATAATACTGCAGGTAGTTGGTTTTGTATTAAATCTTTCTGTTTGAAATACATAGGTTGATTTCTGTTTCCATGACTGAACTCTGACTGATGTAGTAGTTTTCTTTGCCCAGGAATAGTTCCAAGAAATAGTCCCTCAAAGATGGGAATCTGGGAGTAATTATCTGTTCTGATTCTGTTTGAAGGTAGTGATGACCTCATCTCCAGGAGACATTGGGATATTGGTCATACAGATCATTTAGACAAAGTGGCCATTAGGGTATAAGTGATGATTGCAAGTGCTCTGTGGACGAGTTACTTCTGGCTACATTCAAAGGATAACATAAAGAAAATGATGAGTTAGGGCTTTAACTTCTCTGTTCAAGTTATAAGCAAAAAACTAGAGCATTTCAATGACTAACCTAAAACAATCTCTTATCTACAAGAGATAAGATGACCCATATAGGCAAAACCAAGGGTTGGAATTTTAATTCTGTGGGTTTGAAAAAATATAATTTAAACTGAATTCAGAGCATTAATAGAACTCTAACTTGAAAAGTTTAGTACTTAAAAAACCCAATCAAAACAAAAGGATTGGATAAGGAAAAATTTTATTAACTTAGAGGAATCTTAGAAACTGAGACTCTAAGTCCCACTGTGCTTCCTGGAGGAAGCAGCTTCTTCTTCCTTGATTGGGGGACAAACCCTTCCTTATCTCATCTGAAACAATTGTCCTAAAAAGTGTGACCAATCTCTTCAAGATCCACCCATTGCCTCTTATTTTCTCCAGAATCATAATTAGTTCATGCCTCAGGATTAAACATACCTGGTCTCCCATAAGGAAACACATTATACTCCAAAATAACTACAAAATATTGCTAATTATTGTTAAAAAAAACCATGGGAGATATACTTAGAAATGGCTAGTGAAGAAAATATATATCACTGGGATAAGTTTAAAGATATAGTTGCCCTGGATCTATTGAATTAACTCAAGGAGTACAAGTTCCAACAGTTATTCAGGTGATTGACTGAAATCTCAACTCAAGTGTCCTACATGAAAGTTCACTTGTCAAAGAATGTATTAGTATATGTAAAGGAAAGGACCTCAAGGTTTGGAGAGAAGGGAATGTTGAAGTGGGTATATTCTCAAACTATGATTCCTAGGAATGGCCAGAGGACTGCTTTCACCAATACATTGCAAGAGAAAAGCTCTAATACAGTGAATCTAGGCAAACTTCTGTACTTGCTGTGCTTTTTGGATGTCTAGAACTGTGAGATGATGCTATTAGAATGGGCCCTCGAATTTTACTAGGAATGTGGACCAAGAGTGGCAGCATCTAAATGCGTGAAACTAGGTTGGCAAGACTGCCAAAATGGGTCCTAGGGTTGACATGGTAATCAAAATGTTTTCATCTACAGAGATCTTTGGTAGTGGTCAACTCATCATGACAAGATCTACTTAAGAATTCAATAAAAAAGCTCCAAGTCTTGTAAATAGGAACCTGAGCTGAGTTATTAAATTGTAAGATCTCAGCCTCTTACTAGGATCCTAGATCTCAGGTAGTTCACACACCTGAAGCTCCTTGAATGAAGGATTCTGAAAATATGCCGAAAATGTTTATTATAAAGCATCTTCCAAACCTTTCCCAAAGGGTCCTGTAGACGTTTGCCAGGGTCACTATGCATAGAATAAGAGGAAAATACCCAAGCTTTGGGGGTGATTATAAGACATTGAATCTGGGCTAACACCATTGCTTGGGAATTCAAAATGCCTCTATGGTCCAAAAGTATTTACAGAAGTGATGTGATACAGATTTAGCTCCAATGCATCAGCTGGACCCAGTTGAGCTTGTCAATCTGTCTCCTCCAAGTTTTTAAAAGTATCATTAATCTGTGTTTTGTCCAGATATGTAGTATTATATTTTCTTTCATAATTTTGATAGAAATAAATAATTTCAGAGCCATATTCTTGGTCCTATCTTCTACAACAGTCCTAATTTTTTTTTGCTTTTAGACTTGGAAAATATCAGATCATTGAGAGAAACATCCTTATATACTTGACTCTTTAGTGTGTGAAAATAATTAAGTCATAGAAAATAGCAATAAACTACTTTAAGTTAAAATAAAGACATTAATCACAACTGATGCTCCAGTTGTGATCTCTTTGAGAGAGCATATTTACATATCTATTTTCATTAAGTTTGCAAAGTTTGATCTGGCATGTGCCTCCTCGCCCTGATTGTAATGATTAAACATCATCTGGCAAAGGCAAATGGTAATACTTTATTCTTTTACTCTAGGAGTATTTCAAGTTCCTAATTAGCTGCCATAATCTATTACTCAGGGCAGCTGATCACAGCACCATCCCACAGGACATTATACTGGCCCATGACATTTATGACTTCATCCTGATCAGACCTGGTGAGCAGGAAACAGCAAATACCTTAAATGTGTTGACAAGACATATGTATGCCAGAAGGAAGAGATAAACCTTATAAAAATTTAGAAACCTGTCCTCTTTATGAGGTTCTAGAAGTTGAGTGGAACTTCAAGGAATGGCCATATATTTACTCCAAAATGGAAGATAAGTTCCTTTGCCTTGTATCTGCATAACTCAGGATGAGATGATGTTCCTGAGCTTTAGATTTAGATAGGGAGTGTGCACTACATCATAAAGTATGCTGCTTTTAAAGCATTTCACAAGCAGTTTTGATGTTAGGCACAATAATGGCCCTCCATAAATCACAGTATCCTCTGGAACCTGTGGATATATTACATTACTGGGCAAAGGGACTTTGGCCATATGATTAAGTTAAGGGCCTTAAGTGGGGGAGATTATTCTGGATAACGCAGATGGGCCCAATCTAATCACATGGCTTCTTAAAAGCAGAGAGCCTTTCCCAGGTGTTGTAAGAGAGGAAGATGTGACTACCAAAAACTAAAGAGATGCAGCAGTATTGGTTTTTGAAGATAGAGGAATGGGGTCACGCAACAAGGAATGTGGGTGGCCTCTAGTAGCTGAAAAATGCAAGAAAATAGATCTTCTCCTAGAACCATAAGACAAAAACACAGTTCTGCCAATTGATGTTGGATTTCTGATTTACAGAACAGTAAGAATGAACTTTTGTTTTAGGCCACTAAGTTTGTGGTAATTTGTTACCACAGTCAAGATAGAAAACTAATACAGAACTAGAGAAAGAAAAAGTTCTGAAATTCATACTTATGGTGTAAGCTGCTTTCTTGCTTGGGATTTTGAACCCCACAGATTTAACAGTGCTTCAAATGTCTATGCAGACAGGAATGCTAATGGAACACCAGGGAATCCCTTATAAGAGAATCATGATGCAGACTCCCATATTTTTTAATTGAAACCCTCTGTTATTACACAAAAAACTTGGTGTCACTTTGCAAAAGAGCTCTTGGCCCTGCTAGTAGGCAGCACTCCATTCTCAAGTGGAGTTAGATAAGTCTTGGAGTGTCTGAACGCTTGCCTTATACAATATCAGAAGCCCGTTGAACACTCGGTTATGGGACCAGTTGGGAGAACACTTGTGAATTTGAGGTGCTGTCCTACAGGATGCAAAATATGCTTTGAACATGATTTTGATCCTATAAAGAAAAATGTAGCTCTTTCTTTCAAAGTCAAATTAATGAATCTGGAAACCAAGGAATGGAAGAGGATGGGGGTGATTTCTATGACTATTGCCTCTAAAAAATCATTCAAATAAAATTTGTTCGTCATCATCAGAACTTTGGATGAAGAAACCTTGATGCAGTTAATTGCCAAGAAAAGAATACTTTCATCAGGAAATATGGCAGTGTTATAATTGGGGGGAGAGAGAGGGAAGTGGTGCTCTTTTTGGTTAGAATGCTTCTTTTTAGCTCTGCAGCCTGGCTTTCCCTTCTTTTTGCCCATATATCAGACTATGTCTATACTTCTAATCTAATAAAAGTGTACTATGCTAATTAGACCAGACATCCTTCTGGACGTCCTTCCGGATGACCTTCTGGACGAAGCCGGGACTATGAGGGAAGCTTGGGTCCTGGGTGCCTGCCAGCAGGCAGGGGACAGAAGACCTACTCTTACACAAATTTCATGCATCAGGCCTCTAGTAACACATATATAATGGAATTAGTGACAGATAAATACTAAATTTCTCTCTCTTAGTTTCTATAGCAAATTTTTAGGAAAGCATGTTTAAATGTGCCTATTGGGGTCAGATTCTAATCCCAATCTGATTAGCAGATACCAGCTAGTGATCAAGGCTAGAGGCCTAAGGAAAAAAAAGGAGGCCATCACTGTCTATGTAAACCTCCCAAAATGTGCCTCAGTGCCCAGGAGGTCATGTTCATTATCTCATTAAATCTTTACATCAAATGCAATGGAGATGACAACTGAGGACTTCCTGTCCATTGAGTTATAAGTACAGTTGACTTTAGCCCCAACTACATGCTCTATGGAGGCTCAATTTCCTCCATAAGATGTCAGTAAATTCCTAATAGGCTTATGTTCTCCATCTCCAGAGTCCTGCTTCTATATTCCCCTCTAACCCAAATATAAAGCTCAATCAATTCATTTCCACTGAAACAAAACAAAAACAAAAACTATCCACATATATCATGTGATACTAAGAGTTTAGAATGATAAAAAACATCACATCAAAATCTCAACAAATCCCACTATAGTCTATCTCATAAGATTTTTAATAATGCCAACATTGGTCATTGAATTCATGTATCGCTGGCTTCTCTCTGGTCAATTTCCACTCTGAAACCAGAAAAATCTAAACAAAATCATCAAATTTTCTAATGTTGTACAAGTAACTCTCTCTTAGTTATATTGCTAGAAATAGCATCTCAAATTCAATATGTAAATCAAGTTTTTATCTTCCCCCCAAACAGAAAATCTCCTTTTTAAAAATATATTTAGTATTAATTTATCAAATGAAAATTTTATTAAAATGATCAATTTTTATATAGTTAATTGATCATGAGATATTGGAATGATTAACTCTGTATTAAAGAGGAGTAATTTGAGACCAAGCAATGTTAAATAAAATGCCACAAAGGAAGAGATGGAGCTTTAATCCAAGTGTGCTTTAATTCAAATTCATGCTATTTCTACTGCAACAGACTTCTTCTCAGATGTTTCTGATGCCTTGCTATGTACCACAGTCTTCATATTATACTTAATCTATTCTTTACAGCAAGCTTGTAAAGTCAGCAGTCAGGATATTTTTAATTTTGGCATCTACTCAAAATATGGTTTCACTAGCTGTGGTAACTTTTTGAACCTGTTTTTCACCTATAAAATTTGTACTTAATTATCAGGTGGCCATTTTGATCCCATTCTTGGGGAACTATATTATGTTTTCTGTCATTCTTTACCACTCAGACAGTAGTAATTTTACTCTGGCTTGACAAAAAAACTATAAACATTTGTCATGTATATTAAAGTTAATTTTTATATGTATGCCTGTTAGCTCTATTCTGGAGGACAAACCAGAATATTTATTTTTATGTTCCCAATGACTGTATGTAGTAAGGGTTTAATGAGTATTTGTTGATTAACAAATTAATGACTACATATGGTTTAACTATAAAATCTAGGACTGCATATGAAAAATGGTTCATATTTATTAAATGGCTAATGTGAAAGGATGCATTAATGTTTAGTACAATTCAAGTGAAAACTGTTTTCATTCAGCTAGAGAGATATTATTTCAACAAGTGAAGCGCACACACACACACACACACATTCTATATACAAAGATGAAAGTGAGTTCATTTGTGAGTGGGGACTGTATTCTTTGTTTTGCTGTTGGTGGATTGTATTGTATTTATTTATATTGAAACTAGTGACCTGGTGCACAGATTCATGCACATTGACAGGAAATTAATTAGAAGGTGGCTGGCCAGTGGGGCAGGACTGGGCAAGACAGGCCAGACACACCCTGGAGCCAGCCTCCCACGGTCCCTCCCCTGTGTTTGCGGAGTGAGCCAGGTCCCTCCGGCAGGTGGGGTCCCTCGGCCTGGCCTCTGGGGATTGGGCCGAAACTGGCTCTCTGATATCCCCCGAGTGGTCCCAGAGTGAGAGAGGGTGCTCTGCAAAGTTGCTGTTGTACAGGGTGTGGACCACAAATGCAAGTGTACAGTAAACCAGATTCAGGGCCAACAGTGCCCCAGCAACAACATAACCCATGGCTGAAGGTGGAATCACAAGGCCCCACAAGGCATTGGGCTCCCTTCTCTTTGGTTTGGGATATGTCACCCGAGAACCATCACTTCTAAGTCACTGCAGCTCCGCAGCTCCTGCATTGAGCATCTGCCCCCTGGTGGTCAGTGTGTGTCATAGCAACAGGTCGGATGGTAGGAGGGACACTTAGCCTTTATATATATATATATATACACACACACACACACACTAGTGGCCCAGTGCACAAAATTTATGCACGAGGGGGGTGTCCCTCAGCCCGGTCTGCACCCTCTCCAATCTGGGACCCCTCGGGGGATGTCCGACTGCTGGTTTAGGCCCAATCCCACAGAGATCGGGCCTAAACCGGCAGTCAGACATCTCTCTCGCAATCTGGGACTACTGGCTCCTAACTGCTCACCTGCCTGCTG
>NW_005370016.1:2748696-2757988 GCF_000412655.1 Myotis brandtii
CCCTCCCCTTCTGGCCTGATCACCCCTAACTGCCTCTGCCTTGGCCCTGCCACCATGGCTTTGTCCAGAAGAATGTCCGGAAGGTCTCCTGGAAGGTGTCCCGGTCTAATTAGCATATTACCCTTTTATTAGTATAGATAGATACTAGGTGCCCAGTGCACGAATTTGTGCACCTTGAAAGGAACTGTGGGCCACAGCGGGTGCGAGCGGTGGCTCTGGCACCTGCTGCAGGTGCAAGCGGCACTGGCGCCAGCAGTAGGTATGAGTGGCAGCTCTGGTGCTGGCAGCAGGTGAGAGCAAGGCTGTGGCCGGCAGTGGGTGCAAGAGGTGGCTGCTGGCCCCAATCACCCCTCAGGAGCTGGGGGAGGGGGAGAAGCCCTGAGTGGTGATCGGGGCCAGCAGCCGCTGCCCGCACCCGCTGCCGGCGCCAAGCGATTGGGGCTGGTGCCAGGTGTCAGCAACAGATGTGAGTGGCAGCTCCAGCACTGGCAGCAGGTGCGAGTGGGGCCAAAACCGGCAGCAGGTGCAAGCATCAGGCAGGACTGCAGTGAGCAGGAGCAAAGAATTTTCAGTAACCACCAGAGGCTCGCCCAGATGACAGCAACTGGCACCTCGCCTTGGTCTGGCACCCCTGCTCACCTGCTCCACCAGCCCACCGTGGCCAACGCCCGCCATGTTTCGCATGCGCACCCTGGTGGTCAGCGCATGTCATAGCAACCAGTTGTTCGGTTGTTTCGCCAAGTGGTCTATTTGCATATACCCTTTTATTATTATACTAGAGGCCCGGTGCATTAAAATTTGTGCACTCGGGAGGGGGTCCCTCAGCCTGGCCTGCACCCATTTTCAGTCCAGGATCCCTTGGGGGATGTCCACCTGTTGACTTAGGCCCACTCCCCGGGGGATCAGGCCTAAGCTTGCAGTCAGACATTTTTCTGGCAGCCAGGGAGCCCTTGAGGGATGTCCAACTAAAGGCTTAGGCCCCCAAGGGAGCTGTGATGAGGAAGCTCGGGTGACAGAGGAGCCACGCTGCCCCACCTGGCTGCCCCGAGTCGGGTCGCACACGGGACGCCCACCGCCCCAGGTCGCAGATAGCAGGCCTGCATATCACGCTGATTAGCCAATGGGAGGCATAGCGAAGGTACGGTCAATTACCATGTTTGTCTATTATTAGATAGGATAGGATGAGTCTGAAAATGTGTTTACTTGGCCTTTCATGTGCTTAATTTTTTATGTCATTCCATAATGCATTTACACATGTGTTCCAGGTATTTTTGTATATATAAGGTAGAGTAGCTCAATTCTATTTTGGGGGGAAAAAGAGAATTTGACATCTGTGAACTTGCCAACAGGACTGCCTACAATGAAGTTTTTTAAAAGAACACATAATTTTGTCTTTCCTGTTACTTATCTGTACAATGTATTATACATATATGTGACCACCTTCTGTATGAAGAAAGAAGATAAATTTTCATTTATGAGATTTAGAGGGAAAGTTCAATTAAGATCTTAATTATACATTTTTTGTTTTGTTTTGTCCTATTCTGTTGTCCAAGCATCTCCTGAGCAAGGTTCTGGTTACAGTGCTATGCCAGGCTAGAATGCTGCCCCTGTTTTAGAGTCTGCTCAGCTGCTTTTCTAAAGGTGGGCAATTGATTTTCCCACACATGTGCATGAAAGCATAGAGTACATTAGCATTTCCTGTTACCAAAAATGAATAAATAAATGAAATGAATTAAAAAGCAAAATGAAACAAAAAATCAGTGTTTAACTCATTGTTAAGCATTTAAGCTGTTTTTTTTAATAATATGCTTTAGATGTGTTATTGGCAATTAGATTTGCTTATTAGCATTCCACCTTTCTTCAGTCAGAAGCATTATCCTATAGATAACATTATTACACAGAGCTAACTGGAAATAAGAAGCAAAGAAACAATTTTACCAGCCAGTGTGATTAGTAGAGATACATAATTACCTGCCTATTTACTTGAAGCTGTCTTTAATGAAGTGGTTCTAACTAAAACTCTAATGGGGAAAATTCTTAATTCCTTTTTAATATTTTCCTATGTCAGGGAATGTAATTTAAAGTAAATTTAAATGTTGATTGCTAAATTATATTCTCTCCCATCAACACATTGAGCTGTTTCTGTGTTTATAGGCAACAAAACAGATCATTTAAGATGTTATACAAAATAAACAGCTAATCATTATGAGATAATCATAACAAGTCCAACCAAAATAGCAATTCTTACTCAGTTAACACAACAATCTTTCCTTTTTCATTCAATATTTTTAATATATTTATCCCCGAAAGGTTATCAAGTCTCATATGTTTCCTGCATTATATGTTATTTTTTAAATTATATTTAAACAAATGCTTTATTATAGAATCAAATGGAATCTTGTCTGTAGAAATTGTATAATTGACACATTTAAATTTCCCCATTAAACATATCTATTCAGCATTACAAAAGGCTAACAAGTATATGATTTTTCTTATAAAGTGTTCTTGAAATAACAAAATTGTAGAAATGGAGCTCAGACAAGTAGTTTCCAAGTGTTAGGGACAGTGAGAGGGAAGATGTGACTATAAAGCAGTAACCACAAGGGAGCTCCTTGTGCTGATGGACTAGATCTGTATCTTGATTGCTGTGGTGGTTACATTGATGTACATGTGATAAAATGGCACAGAAACCATATACATGGACTGTACTGAGGTCAATTTTCTGGATTCAATTTACTTCACATATGATGCATCTATTAGGGAAAAAATGAAAGTGAATATGAGACCTCTCTGTAGTATATTTATAGCTTCCTGTGAATATATTTATTTCTAAATAAAGTTTAAAAACGATATCCACTGAAGTAGTATAGATAGTAGTTAAAGTTCATAAGCTCTAGAAACAGATTGTCTTAATTGAATTCCTGGCTTTACCTCTTACCAGCTGGTTTTATCACTTATCAGTGGTAAGACCTTAAATCAATCTAGGAAACTTGACTACAGTTATCCTTCTCTGCGAAATGTAGAAAATAATGTTCCTCACCTCATATATAAGTAACTTAATACATGGCCTGGTCCTCTGTAAATGCTATTAAGTGATTTCTATCATCATCATCATTATCAACAACAAGAACAAGACTATGGATTCCATGATTCAGGGAATCATTGAGAAATCATGGAAACACCAGCGTGTCCATAACAGTCACTGTGTCCAAAACTAATTATTAGCATCCTCTTTTACTTTTAAATGTATTCTATTGGGCTTATAAAAAGATTTAGGCACCTTACTTAAAAGTATGTTACACTTGGATCTAGTGAATGTTGATGCTCCATACCCCAATCCACGTTGCCTTAACCCTGTCTAAAAATAGTCAACAATAAAAAATGCAATAGCTCATGGCAATCCATTCAATTTTTAGGCATTGATAATTGTCAGAAAGTTTTTTTATTTGACTGAGCTGAAATGTGATTCTGTAAGATGAGTCCTCAATTCCCATGATCTCAATCTGTCTTCTGGTGCTATACAAATCATGCTACATCTTTCATATCTCTGAGGCTTTTTATATTCATCAGACTCTCAATCCTGCCTCTTCACTTTTTTTCCCTTAGCTTTAATATCTACCATTTCTATTAAGCAAATGTCTTACATTCTCACTGCTTTCCCCTGGAATCATTACAGTTTGCCAATGTTTCTTCTAAAGTGTGGTGTCTGGAACCAACGCCCACCCAGATGTGATCCATGTGCTGTATATACTGGGACTATTGTCAGTTTTATTTAAAATTTAGGACGTGTTTATTAATGCAGTTTAATATCACATCTGCTTCATTGGTAATCATGACACAATGTGTAGGTGCTTGTGTAATTAATATTTGGACTTAGACGCTATTACTTTCTTGGCATGTTCCATAATACATTTCAATAATTTTCCTGATGTGAATGCTTTGATTGTAGGCAGTCAGGTTATATGATTCAAAAGTATATAGATTAATATATAATAATACATGTTATATTAAATGCATAATTTAGTAATTAATATAAATTAGTCCATTGATAAATAATAAATTATATATAAAATATATTATCAATGTATAAGTAAATTGTATTAATGTTACTACAATTCTAATAATATTCATAAATTATACATATATGCAGATCTATGTAATCTACCTGAGAAAATAATCTAAAGTTATATAATATTTTACCATGTTTATTGAAGTATAAATTATGGAAATATAGTACATACAACTTTGGTTCCTGGACACTAAATATGGTTTCAAAGAAAATGACTCTAAGCTTCTATACTGAAAATAATAGCATGTATATTTGGAAAGCATAATGCTAATGAATGTCATATTCCCATTGTATATAGTAACAACAAAAACAATTTTTATTGAAGCTGGTTAGTCTATCACAATGTAACCAGGTTCTACTACTTATAATTCATACAATCAACACCTAGTCATAAAACATCCCAATGTACTTCTCATGGTTAGCTATGTTTTATTGGTACCAGCCTATAACAACCTCTGTAGAGATTTCTTTGTCATTGCTTCACATTAAGATATGTCTGAGAGCTACATAAGAGTGTCTGAGATTGAATATTTAAATTATCCCTGAGAAAATTTACATAGCAACTCATTGTTTTCATTGCCTGAAAAAGAAAATATATATTACCTTGGTCCCTTTGACTTTGTATGTGTGTGTGTGTGTTAAATATGAGTTATAATCGTATGACTCTTAAAACATTTTAATAATATATTTACACATGATTTTGATGTAGTCTTTTAAATTTATAACTGTATAGAGTGGTATTTAGAAATCACCTTCTCTGCATTGAGAACTGTGAATAAACCATGCAAAAGACATGGCAAGCATGATTTCTTACAAATGAAAAAGCAGAGCTTTTAGGAAACAAAGGCAATGCTTGAGTCTCATTCTTGCTCTGTTACAACTAGTTATACAAGCCAAGGAAGTGTTTAAATTTACTGAGCATTGCTAATCTCAAGGGAATATTGGAGATAATGAGATGGAAAATTTAAAACACTTTGATTATTATAAAAAAATACAAGATTCTTGTGAGATCACTAGGTAGTTCAAAATGAGACATTGAAACGTTGGAGAGAGAACTGACAGATCACTTATCCAAAAGTCAAAAGATAGAGATTCTGTTAAACCCTGTGTTTCTAGAAAAGTAATTTAATCACTATGGGATTTGGATCTCTGGACACAATAAAAAAGTTTAATCAGGTAATCAATAAGGCTATTTTTAAATTCAAGGTTTGCCAAAATAAAAGATATATATATATATGTATATAGATAGATATATATATATAGATATATATATATACATATATATGACAAATATGGAGAGAATGAGGCTTCAAATTTTGTGAGTATAATTATTAGAGGAAATAAGAGAAGAAGGCTATAATAAAAACACTGAAGAGGGAGGAAGAACCCCCAATACAGAAGGAAGAATGGTTATACTAGTAAGAGGAGAAGCAAAACATATAGTATTAACAAATATGAAAGAAAGATAAAAATGTACTATTCTGAACCTTATTTCTCCCAGGCATGTAAAAGATCCTTTCTATGCTACATCTGATTTCACTCTCACAACCAAACTCAGCAGTGCATTTTTACTATTGCCATCCCATATATGAAGTAACTTTGGTATAAAAAGGGTGGAACTGCAATCAAAGTCCAGGTCCACTTTCTACTAGTATATTACACTACCCTTCACTTACAAAGAAATATGTGGGAATCAAATTGTATGTCATTAAAGAGGAAGTGGTTGATAGTGAAACATTCAGAGAAGTTTTTGGTAAGTAAAACAGTAGGATAAGAGCCATAACAAGGAACAGAATTGGGAAAAGAAACAAGATGCTTAAGTTCAATAGACAAATCTGGCAAGAATCAATTTGGAAAATAAACTAGGACTAAGTAGAGATAAATAAGAATTGTTAAAGACATTGAGAACAGAGGTATAATTAGAGAATAGGAAATCTAGTGGGTACATTTGGAAGGTTAGATTAAAGGCTCTGATAATATTTCTCATCTAAAGGATAGAAACAGAGGGTGGCAGCACTCAAGACTTTGTATTTTCAAGATGTTTCCAGGAAAATGACCAAAGGGGATATAAGAATAGGCAGCAGCAAAGTGGACCTGGGTAGGAATCAAGTAGCTGTGTGATAAACTAAGAGCTACAGAAATGCTAAATTTATTTCTGATCCAAATATTTTACATTGTTTTTTTTTGGTTTCAACACCACAATCATAGACATACATTATTTGAACAAATCATTTGATACCTTCTATCAGTAGATCCAACTAATTTTTCTCCACAGATTTTCATATAACCTATTAATATTCAGAATATAAAGATATATAGCATGTTACATTGACCTACCAGTGATCAAATCCTTATTTTGCAAGCTCAACCAACAACAAAAAGCACTTAGAAAAATGGAAAAATTATGAGCTCTATTTTTGTCTTATTAACCATTAAGTTAAGTAAAGTCTAATAAACAAACAAAAAAAACCTAAAAAAAGCCTCCTTGTTCTCTTTCACTATCTTACAAAAAATGATGAGATATATTTTCTTATGAGAATTTATTATGTACCTTCCTACAAAGTCCTTAACAAAAGTGTAGGGGAATAACTTTATAACTGATTTTAAAAGGTTAACTGTTTTTCTTTAATTAAAATATTTAATTCAAAATTGTGTCCTAATGCTACTACCAGAACTAGACTTTTATTTTCCACTTCTGATGTAAAAATGTGCTAACTTCCCCACCTGCTACTAATTCTCCCAATCTTCCCTTCTCACTGGCTATCTGATAAATGCATACTGTTTCTTTCACAGCAAACTTAAAGGACACCACTCTGTTTTTTAAAAAAAGTATGCCAATTTTATTGAATTTGTACATGTACATGGCAGTGTTCACAAGAGAATGAACACCACAGTATACCACTCTTTGAAGCCTAACACCCACCAACAGTCAGCCTGTAAGGAACAAACCACTCTTTAATGTGCCAAAGGAGATGGGGGCTTTGGTGTTCATCCTTAAGAGAACAGGGCTGAACTGAGCAGAGCTGCCCTCAAACCCCAGCTCTGGTGTGAGCTGTGCCACCTCAGGAAAATCATTGCTGTCTCTGGGTCTGTTTCTTCACGATATATATCATTATTATAGACTAGTGTACTGGTGCACAAATTCATACACATTGAAAGGAAATTAATTAGAAGAAATATTTTAATATCACTATTCGCCCTTTCTCTATAATAGAAGTGTCAACCAAATTCACACAGTCTGGGAGCCCTCGGAGGATGTCCGACTGACAGTTTAAGCCCGCTCTCCATGGGGAGCGGACCTAAGCCATCAGCCAGACATCCTTAGTGCTGCCGCAGAGGCAGGAGAGGCTCTGTGCCACCTCAGGAAAATCATTGCTGTCTCTGGGTCTGTTTCTTCACGATATATATCATTATTATAGACTAGTGTACTGGTGCACAAATTCATACACATTGAAAGGAAATTAATTAGAAGAAATATTTTAATATCACTATTCGCCCTTTCTCTATAATAGAAGTGTCAACCAAATTCACACAGTCTGGGAGCCCTCGGAGGATGTCCGACTGACAGTTTAAGCCCGCTCTCCATGGGGAGCGGACCTAAGCCATCAGCCAGACATCCTTAGTGCTGCCGCAGAGGCAGGAGAGGCTCCTGCCACCGCTGCTGTGCTCGCCAGCCGTGAGCCCTGCACAGGCCTTCTGGCTGAGTAGCGCTCCCCCTGTGGGAGCACACTGACCACCAGGGGGCAGCTCCTGTGTTAAGCGTCTGCCCCCTGGTGGTCAGTGCACATCATAGGGACTGGTCATTCCACTGTTCAGTAGATTTGCATATTAGCCTTTTATCATGTAGGATAAATGTAAAAGGACATATAGGCTGAACAGAACTTGGGTTAAGCAGAGCTATGTTTTGAGATAAAGTCTATGAATCAATAACTCTCCTTAATCAAGGTGTTTTACATCTACTGAAGCCTTCTTAGTTCTGTATTCTCATTCAGTGTCCAAGATTGTGCATTTGTGTGTGTGTGTGTGTGTGTGTGTGTGTGTGTGTGAGTGCCATATTTTGGGACAAAAATGTTTCCATACACTATCATTATTTTCATTTTTATGATTATATTTTTGTCATATATTCAGATAGTATGGCTTTTACAGAACTGATCATCCAATAATGCTTCTGATCAGAGCCATTATATGTGGGCATGTGTCTGTATATGTATGTGTGTGTATGTGTTGTTGTTTTTTGTATTTTTGTTTTTTTTTAATTAAATCTTTACTGGTCCTTTTCCCCCCCATTGACCCCTTCTACCAGCCGCCATCCCACACCCCAGGCATTCACCACCCTATTGTCTGTGTCCATGGGTTAGGCATATATGCATACAAGTTCTATGATTATATTTTTGTCATATATTCAGATAGTATGGCTTTTACAGAA
This sequence comes from Myotis brandtii, assembly GCF_000412655.1. Classification (NCBI taxonomy): domain Eukaryota; kingdom Metazoa; phylum Chordata; class Mammalia; order Chiroptera; family Vespertilionidae; genus Myotis; species Myotis brandtii. Next base: position 2,757,192 of record NW_005370016.1, read on the forward strand.
CTGATCATCCAATAATGCTTCTGATCAGAGCCATTATACGTTGGCATGTGTCTGTGTATGTATGTGTGTGTATGTGTTGTTTTTTTTTTTAATTTTTGTGGTTTTTTTAATTAAATCTTTATTGTTGAAAGTATTACACTGGTCCTTTTCCCCCCATTGACCCCTTCTACCAGCTGCCATCCCCCACCCCAGGCGTTTACCACCCTATTGTCTGTCAGATTTGGGGACAAAAATGTTTCTATACACTGCCATTATTTTTATTTTTATGATTATATTTTGTCATATATTCAGATAGTATGGCTTTTACAGAACTGATCATCCAATAATGCTTCTGATCAGAGCCATTATACGTTGGCATGTGTCTGTGTATGTATGTGTGTGTATGTGTTGTTTTTTTTTTTAATTTTTGTGGTTTTTTTAATTAAATCTTTATTGTTGAAAGTATTACACTGGTCCTTTTCCCCCCACCCACCAACAGTGTACTAGGGTTCCCTTTTCTGCGTATCCTCACCAGCACTTGTCATTTGTTGATTTGTTGATGATAGACATTCTGACAGGTGTGAAGTGATACCTCATTATCATTTTAATTTGCATCTCTGATGATCAGTGACTTTGAGCATTTTTTTCATATGTCTCTTGGCCATTAGTATGTCTACTTTGGAATAGTGTCTATTTAGGTCCTTTGTCCATTTTTAAAAATATATATTTTATTGATTTTTTATAGAGAGAAAGGGAGAGGGATAGAGAGTTAGAAACATCAATGAGAGAGAAACATCAATCAGCTGCCTCCTGCACAC
>NW_005370016.1:2758172-2763284 GCF_000412655.1 Myotis brandtii
ATGAGAGAGAAACATCGATCAGCTGCCTCCTGCACACTCCCTACTGGGTATGTGCTCTCAACCAAGGTACATGGCCAGAATCAAACCTGGGACCCTTGAGTCCGCAGGCCAACGCTCTATCCACTGAGCCAAACCGGTTAGGGCTTTGTCCATTTTTATATTTAATTGTTTGTCTTCCTCTTATTAAGTTGTATTAATTCCTTGGATATTTTGGATATTAACCATTTATCAGATGCATCATTGCCAAATATGTTCCCCCAGACAGTGGGTTCCCTTTTTGTTTTGTTGATGATTTATTTTGCTATGCAGAAGCCTTTTATTGGGATGTAGTCCCATTTGTTTCTCTCTGACGGACTGATTTCACTTAGCATAATACTCTCCAGGTCCCTCCATGCTGTCTCAAAGGGTGATATATCCTTCTCTTTTTTTTTGCTGCTGTATAGTATTCCATGATGTATACGTACCACCGCTTTTTTATCTACTCATCTACTGATGGGAACTTGGGCTGTTTCCAGGTCTTAGAAATTGTAAATTTCTCTGCTATGAACATAGGGGTGCATGAGATGTATCGTGAACATATTGCTATGAGAAATATCTGAGATTCTTCTACCTATGGGTTTCTTCTAGGATTTTTATGGTTTCACAGCTTACATTGTCCAATTTTCCCAACACTTATTAAAGAAACTGTCTTAACTCCATTGTATCTTCTTGCCTCCTATGTCAAATATTAATTGAGCATAATGGCTTAGATCAATTTCTGGGTTCTCTGTTCTGTTCCATTGGTCTCTGTGCCTGTTGTTGTGCCAGTACCAGGCTGTTTTGATCACAGTGGCTTTGTACTATAAGTTGATATATGATATTGTGATCCCTCCAACTTTGTTCTTCTTTCTCAAGATTGCTGTAGTTACTCAGGGTCTCTTTTGGTTCCATATAAATTTTTGGAGTATTTGTTCTGGATCTGTGAATTAGGCTGTTGGTATTTTAATAGGGATTGCATTGAATCTGTAGATTTCTTTGGGTGGTATAGGCATTTTAATTATGTTAATTATACCAATCCATGAACACAGTATATTCCTCTACTTGTTTATATCTTCTATCTCTTTATTCAATATCCTGTAATTTTTGGAGTACAAGTGTTTTACCTCCTTGGTTAAGTTTATTCCTAAGTATTTTAAATTTTTTTGCTATGATAAATGGGATTGTTTTTTAGTTTCTCTTTGTGAGAATTCATTATTGGTGTATAAAAATACCATTGATTTCTGGGTGTTAATTTTGTATTCTGCTACATTTCTGAATTCCTTTATTAACTCTAATACTTTTTTTGTGGAGTCTTTAAGGTTTTCTATGTACAATCATGCCATCTATGAATAATGAGAGTTTTACTTCCTCCTTCCCAAATTTGGATGCTTTGTATTTCTTCTTCTTGTCTGATTGCTGTGGCTAGGACTTCCAGTATTATGTTGAATAAGAGTAGTGAAAGTGACATCCCTGTCTTGTTCCTGTTGTTAGAGGAAATGGTTTTAGTTTTTGTCTATTGAATAATGATGTTGACTGTAGGTTTGTCATATATGGCCTTTATCATGTTGAGATATGATCCCTCTATTCCACTTTGCTGAGAGTTTTTATCAAAAATCGAATGCTATCTTTGTGTCTATTGACATGATCATGTGATTTTTGTCTTTCAGTTTGTTTATGTGATGTATCATATTTATTGATTTGAGAATATTTTGCCAGCCTTGCATCCCTGGAATAATGGGGTATGAACTTTTTAAGATATTGCTGAATAATATTTGTAATATTTTTGAGGACTTCAGCATCTATGTTCATCACAAATGTTGGTCTGTAGTTCTCTTTCTGTATAATGTCTTTATCTGATTTTGGAATAAGGATAATGCTGGCCTTATAAAAAGTGCTTGGAAATGTTCCTTCCTCTTGGATTTTTTGGAAGAGTTTGAGGATATAGCTGTTATTTCTTTAAATGTTTGGTAAAACTCCTTTGTGAAGCCATCTAGACCAGGGCTTTTGTTTGATGGGAGTTTTTATTTATTTATTTATTTTAATTGCTGCTTTTATTTCATCAGTTGATATTGCCCTATTAATGTTTTCTGATTATTCCTGAGTCAATTTTGGAAGATTTTTTTTTAGGAATTTTTTCATTTCCTCAACATTGTCCAGATTTTTAGCATATAGTTGTCAATATTATTTTCTTACAATCCTTTGTATTTCTGTGGTGTTCTTTAAGTTGTATGGGTAAATAGTTTATTATTAATTTTTTTTATTTTTTGAGGTAGGCCTGTAGTGCTATGACCTTCCCTCTCAGGACTGCTTTTGCTGTGTCCCAGAGATTTTGGATATCTGTGTGTTCATTTTCATTTGTTTCCAGGAAGTGTTTTATTTCTTTCTTGATCTCAGTGGTAACTCGCAGCTCCTGCATTGAGCATCTGCCCCCTGGTGGTCAGTGTGTGTCATAGTGACCAGTCATTCCCAGTGGTTCTGCTGTTAGGGTCAATTTGCATATTACCTTTTTATTACATAGGATTTGAATCATCTCTCTTTGTTTCTTGATGATTCTGGCTAATGATTCATCAATTTATCTTTTCAAAAACCAGCTCTTTGTTTCATTGAAATTTATGCATTGCTTCTTTAGCTTCTATATCATTTATTTCTGCTCTAATCTTTATTATTCCCTTCTACTCACTCTGGGCTTTTCTTATTGTTCTCTTTGTAGTTCTTTAAGTTGTATGGGTAAATAGTTTATTATTAATTTTTTTTATTTTTTGAGGTAGGCCTGTAGTGCTATGACCTTCCCTCTCAGGACTGCTTTTGCTGTGTCCCAGAGATTTTGGATATCTGTGTGTTCATTTTCATTTGTTTCCAGGAAGTGTTTTATTTCTTTCTTGATCTCAGTGGTAACTCATTTGTTGTTTGATAACATGTTATTTAGCCTCCATGTATTTGAAAGTTTTTGAGTGTTTTTATTATAGTTCATTTCTAATTTCATTCCATTGTGGTCTGAGAAGATGCTTAATATGATTTCAATATTTTTGAACTCATAGAGACTTGTTTCCTAATTTGTGATCTATCTTTAAGAATGACCCATGTGACTTGAGAAGAATGTATATTCTGCAGTTTGGGGGTAAAATGTTCTGTAAATGTCAATTAAATCCATGAGATCCAGTGTGTCATTTAGAGTCACTGTTTTCTTGTTAATATTTTTTGTCTGGAATAGCTATCCAGCAATGTTAGCTAGGTGTTAAAATCTTCTACTATGACTGTATTGCTGTCTACCTCTCCCTTCAAGTCCTCTAGAAGTTTGTTGTTGTTTTTTTTTAACATATTTTGGTGCTCTTACATTGGGTTCACATATGTTTAACAGGGTTATATCCTCTTGTTGGATCAATCCCTTTAGTATTATGTAGTGACTTTTATTATCTCTTGTGATGGCCTTCATTTTAAAGTCTATTTTGTCAGACACATGAGTATTCAGCCACTTTTTGTTGTTGTTGTGTTTGTTTCCATTTGCATGGAAAGTTTGTTTTGTTTTGTTTTTCCAATTCCTTCACTCTCATCCTGTGTGAGTCTTCTGTTTTGAGGTGGGTCTCTTTAGACAGCATATAATTGGTTCATGTATTTGTATCCATTCAGCTACCCTATGTCTTCTGATTAGAGCACTTAATCCATTTATATTTAAGTTTATTATTGATAGGTACTTATTTATTGCCATTTTAATTCTTTATGCCTATGTTTCTCTCTCTCTTTTTCTTTCTTCTCACTACAGCAGTCCCTTCAGTATTTCTTACAGTGCTGGTTTGGTAGTGATAAACTCCTTTAGCCTTTTTTTTTTTTTTTTTTTTTTTTTTCAACATGAAGAACTGTATTAAAGGGTCGCGGCATTAGGAAGGTTGAGAACCACTGATTTAGAGCAATCAGCAATCCACAGCTTGTGGCTCCCTCCCCTGGATTAGATCAGGCAAAGATTCAAATTCTCCAGAGATCCTCCTCTGCTTGCAGTCTGATTGTTATCAGCCTTGATTAGCCTCAGGCTATCGACCACAGTGAGGAGTGAGAGGTCTTCCAACAGGGTAGGACAACTGCCCTCCCCCCAGGCAAAAACCCTCAGGAAAGCAAATGCCCTCGGGATAAAGATCTCTGCGTTGTGAGGGATTGTCTCAGCACAGCAGACCAGGGTGGCTGCTCTTGGATCTCCAACCCCAGAGCCCCCAGTCCTGGACTCTCCTCACATAGCTCCAATCCATTCTGCTCTTCCTCTGTCAGAGCTCAAGGTGAGTGGCATTGGCCCTTTAGGAGGATACCTGCATTTTCAGCCATCTCTCCCTGGCAGACAGCACCCCTGCTGCTTTTTACAGCCAGATGTTATGTGGGCACCTTTCTCAGTTCTGGTGCTCTGGGTTGGGGAGCCCAGCTTGAGGTTTAAACTTTCAAATTCTCAGTGGGATCCCTTCACATCTGGGCTATTTCTCTGGAACTTCAGCTGCTATCTGTGGGATACCAGCCAGCTCTCTCTCACCTCTGCACTTCCTACCTGCCTCAATGCAGTCTCTTCTTTCTGTCCTTGGTTATCAGGGTTCTTTCTAGCTAGTCCTCTGTTGATTTTTCAGGGTGGTTCTTCTGTATTTTAGTTGTATTTCCAGTTTTGTCTGGGAAGTATGTCAATGTAGCTTCCACTTACTCCACTGCCATTTTGAAATCTCACTTTCACTTCTACTAGATCCTGCAGACAGAGATGGGGGGGTGGGGTGCTAAAATGGTAACAACCCTTACTTTCTTACTTTCTGCCAACCTGTGTCAGATGCCCTGGAATCTCTTCATCTGCAACAACCTCCTAGGTAAGTGCCTACTGTGTTGTTTTAATATGCCAGGTTAACGACTTTCAAATTCTCAGTGGGATCCCCTCACATCTGGGCTATTTCTCTGGAACTTCAGCTGCTGTCTGTGGGATACCAGCCAGCTCTCTCTCACCTCTGTACTTCCTACCTGTCTCAATGCAGTCTCTACTTTCTGTCCTTGGTTATCAGGGTTCTTTTTAGCTAGTCCTCTGTTGATTTTTCAGGGTGGTTCTTCTGTATTTTAGTTGTATTTCCAGTTTGGTCT
>NW_005370016.1:2763349-2765433 GCF_000412655.1 Myotis brandtii
GGTGTTTTTCGGGGGGGGGGGGGTGCTGACATGGTAATAACCCTTACTTTCTGCCAACCTGTGTCAGATGCCCTGGAATCTCTTCATCTGCAACAACCTCCTAGGTAAGTGCCTACTGTGTTGTTTTAATATGCCAGGTTAACCTCTTTGGAGTGTGCATGGTTGTAAGGCATATGTATGCAAGTAAAGCCAGTACAGAGAAACACATTCGAACATACCTCTGCAGGAGGTGGACAGCCATCAGAGGAAAAGCTTCCTGCAGAGGACTTCATATCTGAGTTCTGCTCTAAAAGGTCAATGGGAGCTCGCATGGTGGAGAGGGTTGCTAGATAAAATGGGAGAAGCTCAGTTAACTTTGAATTTAGAATAATCAATGAATGATTTTATAGATATATCCCAAATATTGCAGGGGTGTTTAAAATTTGTATTAGCTAAATCAAGCAATCCTAATGGCAGAAGAAGGGAAGACATGAATGTCAACCATCTTTTCTTCTTTGTCATGAATATTATCAACATCATCATCAATTGCCATTTATTGGACATGGGGGATAAGGTCCATGCTTTAGGGGAGGCCTATCAATTACTCCTGCTACCTCAAATGCCCAGACATGCCTAGTTCTTCAATAATGGACCCCTTGAGATCCTGGGCTGTACCTTATTCCTCCTTCATCAGACCTAGCCTAGTGACTGGCACAAGATTATGTAAAGCTAAAGTTTAATGAAGTATAGTTTCCTCCATATCTTAAGATTCTTTATTTCTTTTGATAAAACTGAAGGGAGGAGAGTCTAGTAAATAATATAAATTTCTGTACCTGACAATCAATGGAAAAGTGATACTAATATCTGCAACACTGGTTCTTTGAAGTATTTTATGTTCTATGGAAACTTCATAGTCATTGGTTAAAAATATAAAGTTTAGGTTATCTAATTTATGGTACAGAAAATGTCTTTCCTGATTCTGTGCACCAAGAGGAGATTGAATTAATTAATTCATTTATTTATTTATTTATTTATTTATTTATTTATCAACTGCCCTCCCCCCAGGCAAAACCCTCAGGAAAGCAAATGCCCTCAGGATAAAGATCTCCTCTGCATTGTGAGGGATTGTCTCAGCACAGCAGAACAGGGTGGCTGCTCTTGGATCTCCAACCCCAGAGCCCCCAGTCCTGGACTCTCCTCACATAGCTCCAATCCATTCTGCTCTTCCTCTGTCAGAGCTCAAGGTGAGTGGCATTGGCCCTTTAGGAGGATACCTGCATTTTCAGCCATCTCTCCCTGGCAGACAGCACCCCTGCTGCTTTTTCAGCTGGATGTTATGTGGGCACCTTTCTCAGTTCTGGTGCTCTGGGTTGGGGAGCCCAGCTTGAGGTTTAGACTTTCAAATTCTCAGTGGGATCCCCTCACATCTGGGCTATTTCTCTGGAACTTCAGCTGCTGTCTGTGGGTTGAGTACTTTTGAATTCAAGAGGTTAAGAGTGACCTCTGGTGGCAATGGTATTTCTCATTCACCTTTACCCCAAAACTGACTTCTGTGATTTCTCCACATTATAAGAATGACAGTTTGTGGCTAAAGAAGATCAATTATAATCAGTTGTGAGCAAATTAAAAAAACACACAAAACTTTGCAGGGCATTGGGGGGTTGGAGGATAGAAACAACTTTCATCCCTAATGTTTGTCTATTTCTTTGGTGTAAATGCCAACCATGGCCTGTTTCAAGCTATCAGTGAGACATTGCTGAACACATAGTTGGGAAAAGATACTTACAATCAGCTCTAAGCAGTTGGTGGGTTCTGGTTGCAGCACAGGCCTGGTTGACTCTCTTTGTTGGCCCCTCCATAACTTTCTTGCCAATACACAATCAAAACAAGGAGAGGCACTGAGAGCAGTGAGTTTTCTGTGGGCAGAATGATGCCTCCAGGACCAAGGGTTCCAGATAAACACAGGATGTCCAGTTTAAATTTGAATTGCAGATAAACAACAAATAATTTTAAATTATGAATATACTAGAGGCCCGGTGCACAAAAATTTGTGCCTAAAGGGGGCGGGGGAGGGGGGGGTCCCCCAGCCCGGCCTGTGCCCTCTC
>NW_005370016.1:2765657-2774104 GCF_000412655.1 Myotis brandtii
GGCCGCCATCTTGGCTGACAGTTAATTTGCATATACTCACTGATTAGCCAATGAAAAGGGTAGCGGTTGTCCGCCAATTACCATGTTTCTTTAAATTATGAATATATAAGTACTATTGCATGGGACATGTTTACACTAAAATACTATTCATTGTTTGTAAAATGCAAATTTAACTAAACACCCTATAATTTTATTTACCAAATCTGGCTATCTTAAAAGAGCCATAGAACAAAAGAATTATTTAAGAGATGAAATATCGTCAAGAGTTGACAACCTGCAAATCCTCCCAACCAGTGCTTCATAGTCATTGGAGCACCGCAACCAGTGCCTTTGAATGGCTTACACGTGATACAAGACAGATTCCCAGTGTTCTTGGGACATTGAGTAGGAATGTGGCCAGGATCCCAGAACATCATCACTGTCCTCTAGGGGCCTACTCTATAGGCCCTGGAGTCATGTGATATTATCTCTGTCTATATCACCATGTTAGGAGGATTGAAAGGTTCTCTTCTACTGTTCTTACCTCTTCTTCCCAAAAAACATTAAGGTGTGGTAATTGTTGGGTGCTGGTTGGTATGGTTTCAGGCAGAATATCCAGAGTTCTCTGGCCTACCAATATGTTGGGGCTCATCTGGGTTTCTAGGGCCATGGGAGCAAGTCAGGTAATGGCTATGATACTTTGCACCAATCTGTTTCTGAAGAGACTGAGGCAGAGTGGCATTGCTGACCTCAGACTGCCCTAATCAGTTTGGCTCAGTGGATAGAGTGTTGGCCCATGGACTGAAAGGTCTCAGGTTTGATTCCAGTCAAGGGCATGTACGTTGGTTGCGGGCACATCCCCAGTAGGAGGTGTGCAGGAGGCAGCTGATCGATGTTTCTCTCTCATTGATGTTTCTAACTCTCTATTCCTCTCCCTTTCTCTCTGTAAAAAATCAATAAAATATATATTTTTTTAAAAAGTGACCTCAGACCAGACCCAGATCTCTGCAGATTGTTATGGGAGAGGGTAGTAGCTTTAGTAATACTAGGATTGTGTCATTAGAACCCTAATTTACAGAGAGATAAAGAACTGGCCGTTGGAGTGTCTGCCCTTCTGGAGGCAAAAGAGCTCATCTTTGAGATGCTTAGCCTCATAAGGAAGAATTTGCAGGAATTGAATAAACTTTAATGGCAGGCAGACATTAACAGAACACTTTAATAAAAATACAAAAGCTGAAGGCCATTAATAGAGACCTGGAAACTCTAACTCTTCATTTGGGCTTATGAAAAGAGACTCAGAAAAGTTGGGCTGATGGCAAATGTAACAACAAAGAGCCAGTCTTCCAATGGTGAATGGTGCATCAAGATACTTAAAATTTCAAGTAGTTGCAACAAAAACCTCCTTCATTATACACCAGAAAAATGAAGTACAACCATAGACAACATTAAAAATGCTTTGAAAGAAATTTTCAATCTTAAGAAAAGCATAAAGCTGCTTTGACAAGTAGAGGGATGAAAAAAAGTGAACATTAAACAAAATGCAAAACTACAAAACTCTAAGGTGGCATGGAATAAGTTCTAAAAGTAAGGAATGATATTTCTGGGTGAACATTTGCTAAATCTGAGTGATTCTGTTCTTAGAGAAGACAACATGGATTATGGATTATGGGATCTTGGAATCCCATAAAACAAATGTATCAGAAAATGGAGACCCCTTCATAGACATTTAGAAGAAACAGATAGATGATGCTGAATAAAACTTTCTGTGGTAAGTTAAATAATATTCCCCTAAAGAAGCCCATGTCCTAATACCCAGAACCTTATGTGGCAAAAGAGACTTTGTAGATTTGATTAAGTTAAGGACCTTGAAATGAAGAGAGCATCCAGAGTTATTTGACTGGGCACAATGTAATAACAAGGATCTTTATAAGAAGGAGGCTGGAGGGTCAGAGTCAGAAAAGGAAATGATATGATGGAAACAGACACTGAAGGGATGTGGTCATGAGTCAAGGTATGTAGGCAGCCTCTAGAACAGCGGTTCTCAACCTGTGGGTCGTGATCCCTTTGGGGGTCTAACGACCCTTTCACAGGGGTAGCCTAAGACCATCGGAAAACACATATATAATTACATATTGTTTTTGTGATTAATCACTATGCTTTAATTATGTTCAATTTGTAACAATGAAAATACATCCTGCATATCAGATATTTACATTACGATTCATAACAGTAGCAAAATTACAGTTATGAAGTAGCAACGAAAATAATTTTATGGTTGGGGGTCACCACAACATGAGGAACTGTATTAAAGGGTCGCGGCATTAGGAAGGTTGAGAACCACTGCTCTAGAGGAAGCACAGCCCTGCTGGCATCTCAAATTGAACCTCATGAAATTGATTTCAGAATTCTGATGTCCAGACACTAGGATAATAATTTTATGTTGTTTTAAGCCACAAAGATTATGATATTTTGTTATATAAACTCTAGGTAACTAATTCACTTCCTTAAAAACTCTTGAAAAAGAAAACCAAATTTAAACTAAAGATTTTTAAAAAATCAATTTACTTAAAGATCATATTGAAAGTCTCCAAACTAAGAAAGTTTGGCTGCAAAAACAGAAGAAAGAAAAAGAAACAAACACACACACACACACACACACACACACACACACACACACACAACAAACAAACAAAAACCTACAGTCAAAAGTAAAAAACAGAAGCTTCAACAGACACTTTGTCCTTCCTGAATGGCATCAAGAAAAAAAGGGGGGTGGGGGGCGTTTTCATGAACATTCAATTTAAAGTGAATTTACCACTAAAATGAGAGGATAATCTTTCCAAAGCAATTGAAAGAATCAGCCATGCATGTGAAAAGCTGGACACATATAAAATAGAAGCCAAACTCTTTCAGAAAAATTGGAAATAACCGCTGTCAAGGATCAATGTCAGAGTATTTCTCATGAGAGAAAAGCTCATGAAAACAGGTGGGGAACACTGGTGGTCAAGAGTAACTCTGATGACATAAGGAAGAAAAAATGGAAACTTCAGACAATTTTTTTTTAGTTAGAATTTAATTAAAACATTTTGAAATATATGTTTATGTCCCTGATGTTCTAAATTGTACATTTGGCAGAGGCCCTAGAACCACCAGGGAATTATTTGGACGAGCAAATCCCAAGGAAGGGGGTACATGATGCAGTAATGGGGCAGGAATCCAAAGTTGCATGGCTTGCAGGGACCGGATGCCACCCCCAAAGGACCAGGAACCAGGGAAAGGGGTTGTGGCATGTCCTCTGCAAGACAAGACAGCTTGTTGTGGTGCCCTTGCATGATAGATGTTAAGGACCTTCTTTTGATTTAACTCTCCCATCTGAATCAGGAATCTGGAGCTCCACCTTATCTTCCCACCAGAGGCAACATGTTACAGGAACCCCCAAGGGGAAATTGCTAAGAAGAGGATTGCTGGCCTGCTCCCTCTTCTAGAAAGCAAGGAAAAAGCCTCCCCAGAAATCCCTTCTTCAAGGGACTTCATGAGTCAGGGCATCCTCCACTGTCAATCATTGTTTTACATCGAGCACTGAATTCAGTCTTTTCTCTACTCAGCCTGAAACTGAAGTGTTTCCATTTCTTGGTTGATTTTACCTTCCAAAATGTTTACTTCTGAAGATCCAGAACCCCCATAACACACTTTCTTCTCTCTCTACTAAGTTATTTTGATTTTTTCCCTCTTAGCTTTATTGCTGTTGAAAGGAGTTTTTAGGGGTGAAATAGGCAGGTTTAGGAAATTTTAGGAATTAAGGGGTCCATGGAAAAAGCACAGGGCTACAGAGCTGCAAAGGGTACATTTCCATAGAATAAGGGAGCTGGAGCTGGGAGCTGCAGAAGGTATACATTTACAGAATAAAGGGAAGGAAGTCCCTCATTCAGAGAGGGAAGAGAAAAGCCCAAAGGGAATAGGAAAACAAAAGGGAGAAGAAGGAGAAAACCTCACATACCTGTGAGGTTTGAGCTCTGAAGTTGTTATAGTGACCAAATCAGAGGAGATAGTGACCAAGCATAATGGATATCAAGGCACAAAGAACTATAGCCTTTATAAACCTAAGGAAAGGGGACTTAGTGGGACTCTTAACCCTCCCCACCTGGGAGTCTGCTTGTTTCTCAATAAATTCAGAATGGATATCAAGGCACAAAGAACTGTAGCCTTTATAAACCTAAGGAAAGGGGACCTAGTGGGACTCTTTCCCCCTCCCCACCTGGGAGTCTGCTTGTTTCTCAATAAATTTCCACCTTTTACTATTGCACCTTTCCTCCGTGGTTTCATTCTTCAACTCCACCAGACAAGAATCTGGGAACCATCCTCCCAGAGGAACACCACACGTTCCAGTTCAATTTTCCCGTTTCAATGTTAGTTAAGTGATTATACATTGACTGAAATGAAAATTTGATAGAATTGTCTTAAGAGAATGCTTTATAACTTTAGAATATCTAAAGCTGATTTTATAAGTAATTGCTTGTTTTACTTTATTTATAGGTAGTATAATTAGAATATTTTTGTTGTCAACAAGTATGCTAAAATAATCCAGAAATACAGCAAGTTGTGTTTTTTTTTGTCTTTTAAAATAATTTTGAACTTTTTCTATTTTGACATCAGTAGCATTTTTAAGTGATCATTCAATAGCTCAAATGGAAATTTCATAGATCATAATTTTTGGATAGTGTTTTATAAATGGATATTTTATTAATGAGAATCCTGTGCAAAAATGTTTTCTATTTTACTTGATTTTTAGATAGTATAATTATAGTAATTTTGTTGTTGATATTTAGTGAGACTTTTCTGATGATTCAGAAACAGCAATTTTTTGTCCCATTCTCTTATTTGTCATCATTGTTAAGTAATTATACAATTTCTCAAATGGAAGTGTGACAGAAATTATAATTCTTGATTTGTATTTCATAATTGTTATTTATTTCAAAGTAAATTCCATGAGTAAATTGTTTCCTAGACTTCTATAGATAGTTTACTGATATATTTTCCATTGATTGTGTTATAAAGTTCCTTGTGACAGGAGCTATGATAAAAGTTTTATAGGGACATTTCACATTTGGAAACGTTCAAAATTCCAAGTTCATCTGTGAATATCAAAGGCTGAATTTGTTCTAGTTACAAAACTACTACGTTTATCTGAATAAATTTTAGTTCATGGGTTGCATCATGCTTAGTGTTAAACCCAGCAAACATCTCACTATGGGCTGGACCCTGCCAGCCCTCCAGACCTCATCTCCTGTTTACTGTGTTCTGGGCTCCCTGGTTGGTACAAGTGTCTCAAGGGCCCCAAGCTCCTTTTACCTTTTGCTCATTTTGTTTCTTTAGCCTGAAATGCTTTTTTTTCTTTCTTTCTTTTTTCCCATTTACTTATTTATTTTGAGAGAGAGAGAGACAGATTTGTTGTTCCACTTATTTATGCATTCATTGGTTGCTTCCTGTAAGTGCCCTGATTGGGGATCAAACCCAAAATCTTTGTGTAGGGGGATGACACTCGAACCAACTGAGCTAGCAGACCAGGGCTTGGGATGTTTTGTTTTTCTTTTCTTTTATTATCCTTTGTGTATCTCTTACTCCTTCATGTTTTAAATGGGATTAATCTAGAGAAGCTTTCAGTTATTTCGCAGTTTGAAATGAATTCATCCTGTACTTCTTTATCTTCACACCCATGCTTTTCCAATTTTCTTGGCTAATGCTTATGAAGATGTGAAATTATATAATTATTATGTGATTATTTGTTAAATGTGCATATAGTCATCCATGTAGTCCAGCGGTTCTCAACCTGTGGGTCATGACCCCTTTGGCAGTCAAATGACCCTTTCACAGGGGTCGCCTAAGACCATCCTGCATATCAGATATTTACATTACGATTTATAACAGTAGCAACATTACAGTTATGAAGTAGCAACGAAAATAATTTTATGGTTGGGTCACAACATGAGGAACTGTATTTAAAGGGCCAGAAGGTTGAGAACCACTGAATTGTAGTCAGAGATGAGCCATATTTTTCTTCATTTACTAATTTTAGTGTTTCCAGGGTAGGAGATGGAGAGTGCTTAGGGCGTTTGGTGGGGATTGTTCTTTCTTGTGCATGTATATTAGGCTGATTTTGCTGCATATGGTGCATAACAAACAAACTTCAAATCACAGGGACATATGACAACTAGGATTTACTTTTTAATTACAGTTCTTTCAATCAGTACTGTTCTCCTGGGCTTGGCTGAACTTGGGTTCCAAGTCTCTCCATTCAGCCAGGTTTGTTTCTCACTCAGAGGCCTAGGATAAACGAGTTCCATCAGCATCTTCTTCTCATGGGGCATGGCCCAAGTGAACGGAGCAAGAGAGTCAATTCTGCCCTTAGTGAAAACCCCATTTCCTTAGGGGCTGATAGTAATACTCTTCTCCCCTTGCCCCACCTCTATAAAGAAGCTTATTGGTATGGTGGGTGGCAGACGGTGAAGACTAAATAAGTATTTCATGAGTAAGCTTAACTTTGACAAATTGTCCTCCAGAACAGTTTTAACAAAGTACACAATGTTTGTGATGCTAATAGTGATGTTAGCATCAGAGTAAGTACATTTTATATTAATCTAATCTATAAAATAAACACCTCATTTAGTGGTTTTTTTGTTTGTTTTTTGGGGTTTTTTTGTTTGTTTTTTTGACAGAATGGGTGAGGTTTTCTTATGTATATTGAAATTTCCTTTGAGAATTCTCTATTCACCTTTGACAATATTCTATTGTTTATTTTTTTAATTTTACTTTTTAACTTGTTCTTTTCATGTATTCTTTGTGTTTAGATGTCCCAACAAGATTCTTTTGATATTTTATTTTATTTTTCCATCACCATTTATCCCCTCTTTGCCCTCTTCCACCTATAACCCCCCAACTCTTCCACTCCCCAATCACCACACTGTTGTCCCTGTCCATGAGTTCTATTTTTTTTTTCTTTTTTACTCAATCTCTCCATCCCAGGCCCCTCCTGGAGCTGTCTGCCTGCTCTCTAAGAGTCTGTCCCTATTTTGTTATAGTTCACATATAAGTGAAAACATGAACAGCAAGTATTGTTTCTTTTTTTTTTTAAATCTGTGGTACTCTTGCCACATATAAATTAACCTTTTACGAGCTTCCTTTTAAAAGATTTATTCAATAATTATTTTGACATGCCACTTTTTTTTTTAAATGTAGTTTTAGCTCTTGTCCTTTTCTGTGTTGGCATGATTAGTTCTACTTTTTTCTTGACAACTTACGTCCCATACAAGAAATATATCATAGTTTGTTTAACTAGTTTCTTGTTGTAGGTTAATTTCATCTTTTTCTTTTATAAAAAATACTAGTAGCCCAGTGCATGAAATTCGTGCACTGGGGTGGCAGGGGGAAAGGGGCCCCTCAGTCTGGCCTTCACCCTCTCCAATCTGAGACCCCTCAGGGAATGTCCAACTACCTGTTTGTGCCCACACTTTTAACAGATAACAGCTCCATTGTTGTTTCTTTCTTATGCTTAAAACCATTGGAATTAGTAGGTATTCAAAGTGTATATACATTTTGGGGGGACACCCTGTATATCTCTAGTCAGCAGTGAAAGAAACCAACAGCAGATTTGGAACCCCCAGACAGGGAACCTCGCTCATTCCCCATATGTCTCCCCACTTCACTTTCCACCTTCATGGGCAGCAGGAGAATCAACGTTTTCTCTCATTAATTAGGAAAAGCCCGTCCTGTCATCCGCTGCCCGGCAGGAGGGCGCTAGGCCCCAAGCAAGCAAGGCTCAGTCAGGGCAGCCTTCACTCATGGGTGCTGGCACCCAAAGTACACATTCCTCCTCTACAGTCACCCTGACTATCCCACTATTTCACTGAGAGGACGGAATTCCTCTCTGCCTCTGGGTTCTTGATCTTGAACGCTAACCGAAAGCACCTCAGAGAGGGCCGCCCGTGCTCACCAGGTGTGTCTGTCTGCACCTGCTCCTGCCTCAGCACCTGCATTAACCCCTCAGAGGTGATCTCGTAGCTGCACTGGCCTCCGTGGGAACAGGGCATCACCACTCCGCCCTCTCACTGTCATCTCACAGGCGCCCACTCTCAGCACCCAGAACACCCAGACACTCTCCAAAGGACGTGAGCGCATCAGAGGGGATATGTGCACATCCTGTGGGGGTGTTAGGCATGCCAGGTTGATGGAAGTGCGGTGGAGAGGTGGGGGGAACTGGTGCACGCCTTGGTTTGCAACTGTTGTAGGTGTGGGAGGGTGACAGTGTGTTGGGGGATGTTCCCACACCAGGGGGGGATGTGCACACAAGTGGCCTCTGGCTTTGCAGATCCACAAACCCCCGTGGCGTGGCCAGAAGGACGTCAGTCTGGCCCGCCATGGTGGTTGTCCCTGCGATTCTGCACCTTCTGGGCCAGGAGGCGGATCTTGCACAG
>NW_005370016.1:2774755-2778023 GCF_000412655.1 Myotis brandtii
GCAGGCGGGGAACCTTGGCTTCCTCCTTCACTGGAGCAAGCAAGCCTCCTATTTGCTTCAGCTGCCTGGCTGCCAGCCACCATCTTGGTTGGCAGTTAATTTGCATATCGCCCTGATTAGCCAATGGGAAGCGTGTCAGAGGTACGGTTAATTACCATGTTTGTCTATTATTAGATAGGATTGTGATGAAGTACTTTGTAGCTCATCAGGATTTCATATAAAATTTTTTGGAAACATCCTAGAAAAGGATGGATCAAGTCCAAGAGTATTTTTAAATTTCTTTACATATTTTGACAATTACTATCCAGTGCCCTTTTTCCTGGTCCTCACACCACCTTATTCACTAGAGCCTGCATGAGCCATCACACTTCTTCGACCTAAATATTTACATTAAAGCTATTTTGGATTAATTTAATGGTGAATATGTCACCTCATTTTAATGTCATGGAAGGATACATAATGAACTCTGAAATTTGATGAGATTCCTTTACAAGAGAAGCATTTCAAGGCTGTTTGGAAACAGAAAGACTAGGTGCCAGAGGTGGCTTGCTCTGCTGAGAAACTGAAGGAAAGCATTTATGATCCCGAGTGAAGAGGAAAGAAAAGGCAATAGCACCTCAGCCTGAGAAAGGGAAGCCACAATGCAAGTTGCTGCAGACCTCACTCTCCACCCCTCTCACAGCACACTGCGGGGCTAGCCCTCAGCCTGGCCATCCTCAGCGTCTTTGGCAGCTGGTTCTACTCAGGACTAAGTGGAAGGCGGCCACCAGTCCCTGAGTGTCGGGGGCTGCAATCCCCACACAGCCTCCTGGATCACCATGGCAGGGCGCTGGCGCTGTTCCTTCCTCCCAGCCTGGCTGGTCCGTGAGGGCTGCAGCTACTTCATGTGGGAAAACCCTTTCCTGTGTGTTTCAGCTCAGGAGCGCCAAGCAGCAGAAAAAGGGGTGCGCTCCCTGCAGAGGCCCAACCTGTCGGGCAGACAGGTCCCCGAAACGTGTGCACCCCAGAAGCAAAGGGAGGGTACTGGCGGGGGAGCCGGGTGCCTGCAAGGGCTGAGACCTTCGCTGCTATCAGCTAACCCTCTAAGCTCACCCAGCCCCTCAGAGCACCAGGTCTGCCAGGGACGCCCAGGGTCAAAAGCTGGATTGGGTCCCGGGCTTGACATTCAGTCTCTCTTAGGGCAGGACATGACTGAGATGACAACCATTCCCTGGGGGGAGAAAGACATTTTCCACCAAGGGCCTCAGGACTGCGTTTCAGGAAGCCCCTAGGCCCACACGGACCCTGCAGTACGCCCCTCTCATTTTCGGAGGGCTTGAAGTCTCAGTTGTCAATTTCTGTAAGCTGATATTTATGGCGAGCCCACTGAGCACCATAGGTCATGCTATTAAAATAGTGACTTAGATGAGGGCCAGCTTCCTGAAGGCTCTTCCCTTCATGTATCCCCGTTCTTCACTCTACTTCGGTGCTGATTTGGATAATAATTTTCAAATATTATTTGTGTATATGAGAGTTATCCACAATGTAATGACTACAGACCCAACACACATTTACATTTAATCCACATTATTAGCAATTACTCCATGAATGTCTTAAGTCTAGACAATCAACAAAACTACAATTCAAGTCCTGATTTGTAAATAGCCATCATAGTCCATTTTAAGGCCTAGTTATTGAAAACAGACTCGGTAAGAAATTCACAGTTGCATATCTTGACATATTATTTCTGTTATTGCACAGCCCCCTGAATCTGAGGAAGAGGGCTGTCCCCTCCTCTTCCCTAACCCTTATCAATCTTCTAAGAAAGATTTCAGATGAGTGACAAATAAAGTTGTAGCAAAGCAAGAAAATCTATTAAGAAAGCAAGGCAATCAAATTTGTTAAAAATACACTTAGCATATAGCACAAGCAGGCACCCAGCTAGTCTGAGCACTCCTCAGGGTGGGGTTCAAGTGTTTTATACCCTTCTCCCTATAGTTTTCAAAAACTTTCTTGCTGGATATCTTGGGTAGAAGACTAGGTTTCAAGGTCCCTCTTTTTCTTTGCTGCAGCTTTTCTTAGAATGTTTGCGTCTGGTGATTTTATCTTGGCAAGTTCCAAGACGGCTGACTTCTTTGTTCAGGGGTGAAATAAACTCCCCTTTTCTTCTCTCTCCCTCCTCCCCTCTTATTATTAGCAATTACTCCATGAATGTAAGTCTAGACAATTAAAACTACAATTAGCAGTTCTAGGGTAAATTAAGCTATGAATTCTCTGGTTTGGGAGGAGAGATATTAATCATTTGCTTTGAAGTTTCCTTGTTTGGGTGAGATAAGGTCTTGAAATTTACAAACTGGCTGAAAGCTGCCCAAACTATTTGGCCTTGTTTAATTTTGTCTCAGTTTCCCCTTCCACTTGTCCAGAAATTTTTCTAGCGTCTTACTATACTGCCACATTTCCACCATAAAGATACAATATAAATAACCTCAAGAACATAGATAACAGCAAAATGGAGTATGCTATTTAGGAATAGATGAATTTCAATATGTATTCTTTTTCCAGTAAAATGCACTTAATGTAAATATATGTGATTTAATCTTTGGTTTAAAAATTTTAGTAATTTTAATAATTGACACTAGTTAGTTGGTATAAATATATCCAGCAAATAATCCTATCTCCAAGAAGAGAGATTTTGTTATGTATATTTCTTTCTTTTTTTGTGTGTGTATGATTTCAGAGAAGAAGGGAGAGGGAGAGAGAGATAGAAACATCAATGATTAAAAAGAATCATTGGTCGGCTGCCTCCTGCATGCCCCCTACTGGGGATCAAGTCCGCAACCCGGGCATGTGCCCTTGACCAGAATCAAACCCGGGACCATTCAGTCAAAAGGCTAATTGCTCTATCCACTGAGCCAAACCAGCCAGGGCTCGTTACTTATATTTCTATTTGTATTTACATTTACTGGAACTCAAAAAGAAAAAAAAAAAAACAGAATAAAAGGAAAACAAAATTAACATGCGCTGATAATATAAATATATATTGCAGGCACATCCCCAGTGGGGGGTGTGCGGGAGGCAGCTGACTGATGCTTCTCTTTCATCGATGTTTCTAACTCTCTATCCCTCTCCCTTCCTCTCTGTAAAAAAGCAATAAAATATATTTTATATATATATATATCCTATCTAATAATAGACAAATATGGTAATTAACCATACCTCCACTACACTTCCCATTGGCTAATCAGCAGGATATGCAAATTAACTGCCAACCAAGATGGCGGCCAGCAGC
>NW_005370016.1:2778835-2813066 GCF_000412655.1 Myotis brandtii
CTAAGGATGTCTGACTGCAGCTTAGGTCTGCTCCCCGCTGGCAAGTGGACATCCCCCGAGGGCTGCTGGGCTGCCAGAGGGATGTCTGATTGCCATCTTAGGCCCAATCCCCTGGGGAGCAGGCCTAAGCCAGCAAGTGGTCCCCCCCGAGGCGTCCCAGACTACGAAAGGGCACAGGCCAGGCTGAGGGACCCCCTACCCTGGAGTTCACAAATTTTTGTGCACCGGGCCTCTAGTATATATCTATATCTATATCTATATCTATATCTATATCTATATCTATATCTATATCTATATCTATATCTATATCTATATCTATATCTATATCTATATCTATATCTATATCTATATCTATATCTATATCTATATCTATATCTATATCTATATCTATATCTATATCTATATCTATATCTATATCTATATCTATATCTATATCTATATCTATATCTATATCTATATCTATATCTATATCTATATCTATATCTATAATCTATATCTATACATACAGGGAAGGGAAGGGAAGGGAAGGGAAGGGAAGGGAAGGGAAGTACACATATATATGTATACTTTTAATTAACAGTCATTTATCCAGGTCCCACTCAGTGCTAAAAACTGTACATCATTTAGACTTATTAGCATCTAGTACAAATATCCACAAATTTCAGCCAATAGTACAAATCTAGCTTGCCACCTATTTTTGTACCTCTAGAAAGCTAGGTATGGCTATTACACATTTACAGTATAAAGACAATTATCCTTTCCATAAGAACAACTGCTTGAAGAATGAGAGCAGCATCAATAATCAACTAAAGAACAAGGTAAATGGTTTCCAATGTTTTTGTTTGAATTGACAGGTGTTATAATAAAGCTCAGTTATTTATGTGAGGAGGCAAAGCAGAGTTTTAAGTGACTGAAGAATTCTTATTTGTGAACAGTCTGCTGGAACAACTGTAAGAGAATATAATATTTTTAAATTGAGAAAACACTAATTCAGTAAAACCTGAAGTAGAATTTTGCTAAGATGTATTACAACTGATGCTGAGAGAAGTATGTGTGGAGAAGAAAAAGACAAATTTTGATCAATTTACAAAGCTTTGAATATATAAGATATTTAAGTCTATATGTTGTTATTCATCAGCAAATACTTCCCACCAAATATTTAAATCTATTATGTCATTAAACCAGCAGTGTCATGTGAATTTAATTCAATTTGATGCATAGTTCTGCGATTTTTTTTTGTCAGAAATAGAAGCTGAATATTTTATTTGTCCCATCACAGGTCAGTATAATGGGTTAGCTTTGGTAATGTAATATTGTAAGTTTTCAGCTTAAGGATGAGACTGAATTTTTTCTGAAAGAAAAGAATTGCCCTTGGCAAATATTAATGACCACTATATAGTTTTGGAAATTAGCTTTTGCTGTAGATTTGAAAATCTTTCTTAATGATTTCAACCTACAATTACAAGACAAAACCATGCTTATATGTGGAACATATATTTTAAATAACTTCATCAACTAATGTTATTTCATGAGTCATTAGTAATGTCAAGTCACATTTATTTCTTGTGTTGTCAAATGTTAAAACAAGATCTCCATTCCACACATATTTGGAGCAGGTATATTTCCAAAATCAAACTGCAGCTCCATCAGCATTTTTCACATCTTAATAAAAATAACAAAGGCATGCCCTAACCGGTTTGGCTCAGTGGATAGGGCGTCGGCCTGAAGACTCAAGGGTCCCAGGTTCGATTCTGGTCAAGGGCATGTAACTTGGTTGCGGGCACATACTCAGTAGGAAGTGTGCAGGAGGCAGCTGATCGATGTTTCTCTCAACTCTTTATCCCTCTCCCTTCCTCTCTGTAGAAAATAAGAGATCAACTAAAGGACTTGTATGCATGCATATAAGCATAACCAATGGACATAAGACACTGGGGGGTAGGGGAGGCCAGGGGATTGTCAAGGGCGGGGGGAAAAAAGGAGAAATATGTAATACTCTTTGTAATAATTTAAGCAATAAAAAAAAATAAAAAAATAAAAAATATATATTTTTTTAAAAATAACAAAGGCAATTTCCTAATTTCAAAATCCATTTAATTTCTCAACTGAGATGCTGCCACATCATTTCAATTGGAAATGATGACTTTACAAAGAAGGGACATAATAAAAGACAAATATCAAGGAAAGAATCCAATATAATACTAACTGCCTTCTAAGAAATAATATGTCTAATTAAAATCATATGCTAGTGGACTGATATCAGTATTTGGCAGTACTTCTACAGGTAAAAAGCCATTTTTAAGAATGAAATCTGTAAAATATAATTTCAGATAATCATGAACAGACGTACATTTGCAAACACTTTTATGATGTGGAAAGCTAAGTTTGATCAATTAAATGAAATATTATTAAAATAACCATAATGGTGCTGTTACGGGAGAATCAAACTCCCCTGTTGCTCCTGGGAGCGAGGTGGAGGTTCTTGGGGCGCCACGGAAATAAGAATTTTCGGAAGCCCCCATGGGAGGATGGGATGTGGAGAAGACTTTATTTGTGTGGAGTTACATTTCTTGGGTTCCAAAGTCCCCTGCCGCTTAAGCCAGTCCCGAAAGAGGAGCAACTGGAGTTCCATCAGAGCCAGAAACAAGGCCAGTGTCCAGACTTTCCGCTCCATGTTGCAGCCGAGTGTGATTCAGCATCCAAGCTAATTAAAGTCCATTAGTCCATGTGCCATGTGGGTGCAGGGGAGTGCATCCTGCCACAGGAGAGCCAGGAACCCAGCGCACCAGAGAGAAAGGAGAGAGAGAGAGAGAGAGAGAGAGAGAGAGAGAGAGAGAGAGAGAGAAACTCCCTTTGCTTGGAAGTTTAAATATTCAGGTTTTGCATGCTTACAGTAGTCACGCCTATTCTGGCCACTTGGCTCCCTTTCAGGTGTGATTGATGTTCCCACATCACTCAGACCTTACTGGGCATGCATCTGTCTCATCTTCCCTTTCCTTCTTTTTGTTAAATAATAACCAGGTTATTACAATGGCATCAGTACTAGAGTTTTTTAATTTATAAGAAATAGCAAATATTTTTTTTTTCGCTTGTTACATAAGTGCCTTAATAATATCCTCAATTTTGCCTCTTGACCAGCAAAACTTAAAATACTTATTACATGGTCCCTTACAGAAAAAGTTTGCTGACCCCAGGTTTAAACTGGAAAAAAAAGTGAGCGTATAGTGAGTCTTTTGAATTATCCATGGAGGCACTTTGTTTATTTAATTGCTTCAGGTAATCATGAGTAAAATGTTTCATAAATTTTATAAAATACCCATTAGAGTAGTACTACATGATATAGCTTTTCAGTCAATATTTTAAATATTTGACATTAGATAAATGTCAATTAAGATAAAATAATGTAAGTAAGCAATGTTTCTTAATATTAATTGATATATAATAGTTACATATATATTACGGTATGCCTCTGTGCCATATATAAATAGTCTGTAAAAGTGATCTCTATTTTTATAGCTATGTTCCAATTATGGTTTAATATACATTACTATGCAAATCAGTCCAAATCACTGCATTGAGAAAAGTTGCCTTCCTGTTCTCTGTAAAATTGGCTTCAAGATACATTCCTATAACAAAGCTGCTTTGGAAAGGTAACTCCTGCCCAGGGTAAAATTATCGATGTTTTCTTATGAAAAAGAATCTTTTATTTTGCATCCAAAGCTAATGATAATAAAGGGCTTAATAAGATGATTTATCTGATTGCTGTTTGAGCAAACCAACCTATATATCCTAGGGATTAGCATATACATACTTGTTACAAATGATATTTCCTTTGGCAATCATTCACTTTTTGTCATACTCAAGAGAATAGGATTTTTTCTTCCCTGCAACAAATTGCTTCCTTTGTCTCCATTTGATGTTGGAGGTTATCATGTGGCCAAATTTTCTAAAACAAATTCTGAATTTTCAATTTTGCAATGTATATAGTTTCTTACAGAGCTTAATGAACATAGACATAAAATCTACCACATGAAGTGCATCATGGACTGATAATTCCTAAATGTAAGTCTTTAGTAACAGAGATAAATTACTTCCCTACTTTGTCAACTCCACACTTAAAAATTGCAGTTATTTTTCTTATTAGTAGGTACATCTACATGCTCATTTTAATCTTTAGACTCTGAAAATCAATTTTAAATCTCAAGTTATTTATATAACACACAGAGAGAAACATTGTAAGACAAGTGAGGAAACTCAAGAAGCCAACTGCCTTTATATTTATTAACTTATTAAGCATATCTTTACTAAATACCTACCAAGGGCCCAGCACTACACTACATGCTTAATTTAGTCAAATAATTATTATTGTACCACCTCATTACAATATATCTAATAATGTACTAATTTTTCCATTCTTTTAATGAATACTTCAAATATAATGTATTTAAAATATTTTAATCCTATTTTCCCTAATATAGAATAAATGTGCTATAAAAAATGACATTGTTTATCTTTCTTCCCCGAGTTTTACTTCTAATCATCTTTCAGAATGAGCACATAAAGTCAAATTTTATTCTAAAGCTAATTTTTGAACTGGCCTTTGCTTTAGCTTTGATTTTGCACTGCTTTTTTATTTCAAGAAGATGAATATGTTTAATATGCTTTAAATTGCATCATATTTTATGAGCTCTCAAGAGATGCATTGTTATATGAGCCAAACATTATTGCATAATTATTGCTTCTGATATATCTAAAAATGATGATGACTAATTAAAATGCATAAAACACATTTATCAGTGAAAATTTTTCAGGGACTCAATTTCCATTCCCTCTTGAAAGAGCCTGCATCTTCTGCAGAAGAAGAACTTTTAAGAAGGAGCAAGCACCACAGCAATTGAGAGCATGCTGTATGTAGCATTAATATCTCATAGTGCCATTGAGGTACATGGTTAACTGGAGAAATACCGACATCCTCCCATCCTCCAAGTGAGTGTGACTCTTGGTTTCACTAACAAGATGAAGTATAAAGACCAATGGAAGATGGTCTATCTTTTCATGCACACCTTATTTATGGTAAAATTTTATTTTTTATTCATTTAGAACAGTGTCATAAAGAAACCCACTTTAAAACAAAAGAATAAAAATCCATCACTCCTTTCCTCATTGAAGCCACAAACTATCCAACAAATTCTACTAAATTCAAGTTCACTAGATTTCCATGGGCTTAATTTTTAAGATGAATCAGAAACCTTAATCATTTGGCCACTCTATCAAGGAAAAATTCCCAATATGTTATCCTCGAACTCTGATCTGAAATGAAGTTTTCACCAGCTTATAGTTAGTTATATTCTACTTGGAAAACAAAAACAAACAAATAAGAATAGGCAAAGAGAAAACATACATCATTTACATGACAGATGCTGTGCAGGTTGATCATTAATACTGTATCTTATCAAAGATTTTCCCTAGTTACATTTTTGTATTAACATGTCATTTCTTTTTAGGAACAATAGTAATTTTTTTTAGAAATGACAGTGATAGCAATTAATTTATTTAAAATACTTATTTTGGTTAAATCAGTTGTTTATCAAATGTGCTCATCCTCCTTTTTTTTTTTCCGCTTTGCTACTTACTCATCTTTGAAATACAAAGGGCCAAGAACTATGGGTGTGTGGGAGGCAAATACACTGTCCCTCACAAATCTTTTAACAAAGAGTCCCAAGCAGGATGTATCTTGCATTCTCTCCTAACCAAAAATGAGTTTAGCATCCAAAGAACGCTGGGATAAGATTTCCATAGATGATGACATTGTGATGTTCCTGCAGCTTTGTGGTATTTGGAAGGCATGGTTAAATTAGTTTTTCTTCCACATGTTCCTGCAGGGAAGGATGAAGCAGAAACTTTCTTTAAGTTCTAATATGGAGGAATTTATACAGTAATCTCATGTAAAAACAAAGCCTGTTACTGTAATCTTTGTGTTTATAAGTATTAAAAACCTTTGAGTTCCTATCTAAAATCTTGAATGGTTCAAACTCATGGAATTGGGCTCCTTTTCAATATAATATCTTCATAAATTTATATAAGTCAAGGCCTATTACCAAAGCTTTGTAGCTTATTGATGCCTACAATTTAAAAATAATTTCCTATCGTTTCCAGACAATTGCCCACAAATGACAAGTCATTCTGGGAGGAAAATAGCAAATAGAATAACAACAGAAATCCCTTAAACATAGTAATATAGTTAATAGTTTTCAGAATTCCTTTCTTTTTATTTTTTCATTAGAGGTCAGGAAAGTCCTTTATGTAAATTACATTTCTATATTTCTTCTGTAAGTTTTTTTCTCCACTTAAAAGAAATGACAAGAAAATCCAGGTCCAGATGTTATTGAAAGAATTAAGCATATTGATTTACCCTTTGTTAGGCACTACCTAAGAATCCATACAGCCAACACAGAGCAGGGTAAAGAAGCTGTATAGACTCAGAGGCCAACCCAAAAACACTGCCACCCAGAGGCTGAGCCACAAACTGACTCTTAGGTGAATACAAATTAAGGCAGACTGGATCACAAATACGGCCTGCTTTAAAATCAGGACTGTGATTTACAACACAGAGGAACAGTGTAACGCAGGGAAATTCAACACTCTCCTAGATGTCTGGCAGGACTAAGGCGAACCAGGCTGAACAGGTTGATCATTAATACTGTATCTTATCAAAGATTTTCCCTAGTTACATTTTTGTATTAACATGTCATTTCTTTTTAGGAACAATAGTAATTTTTTTTAGAAATGACAGTGATAGCAATTAATTTATTTAAAATACTTATTTTGGTTAAATCAGTTGTTTATCAAATGTGCTCATCCTCCTTTTTTTTTTTCCGCTTTGCTACTTACTCATCTTTGAAATACAAAGGGCCAAGAACTATGGGTGTGTGGGAGGCAAATACACTGTCCCTCACAAATCTTTTAACAAAGAGTCCCAAGCAGGATGTATCTTGCATTCTCTCCTAACCAAAAATGAGTTTAGCATCCAAAGAACGCTGGGATAAGATTTCCATAGATGATGACATTGTGATGTTCCTGCAGCTTTGTGGTATTTGGAAGGCATGGTTAAATTAGTTTTTCTTCCACATGTTCCTGCAGGGAAGGATGAAGCAGAAACTTTCTTTAAGTTCTAATATGGAGGAATTTATACAGTAATCTCATGTAAAAACAAAGCCTGTTACTGTAATCTTTGTGTTTATAAGTATTAAAAACCTTTGAGTTCCTATCTAAAATCTTGAATGGTTCAAACTCATGGAATTGGGCTCCTTTTCAATATAATATCTTCATAAATTTATATAAGTCAAGGCCTATTACCAAAGCTTTGTAGCTTATTGATGCCTACAATTTAAAAATAATTTCCTATCGTTTCCAGACAATTGCCCACAAATGACAAGTCATTCTGGGAGGAAAATAGCAAATAGAATAACAACAGAAATCCCTTAAACATAGTAATATAGTTAATAGTTTTCAGAATTCCTTTCTTTTTATTTTTTCATTAGAGGTCAGGAAAGTCCTTTATGTAAATTACATTTCTATATTTCTTCTGTAAGTTTTTTTCTCCACTTAAAAGAAATGACAAGAAAATCCAGGTCCAGATGTTATTGAAAGAATTAAGCATATTGATTTACCCTTTGTTAGGCACTACCTAAGAATCCATACAGGGCTAGAAATGATATTAGGGTGTTTGTTGATTCAAAAAACTGTTAAAAGCTAATAAAATATTTTGCTGTAAGAAATTAAAATTGTTATATGCATTTGAACAATCAAAACCACATATGCTAAAATATCTTTTATCCTTTTTTAGCAGGATTACATCTACTCCCTCCCATGGTAGTCATGACCCTCAGAGTTCTAGAGATGCCAGAATTTCCCCAACAGCAATATTGGAATAGCACTGAACACTTTAAGTCCCACTCTGAGAGGTCCTTTGACATCTTGTGAAAGATAGCACCTACCCATAATAAATTAGGAAAAATTATATCCAAATAATCTGGCCATTGCTAGCATCCTGGTACAAAGATAGGCTTGGATCTTTACATCTTTTCCCTTCCCAGTGTTGCCATCAATAGTCAAGGCCAAAAACAAAAACTTTACAAAGTCTAAACATCAAAAGGTAAAAGAAAGAAACAAACATTATAAGTAATAGAGTATGCTGCTTATTACCAGATGGCCTACGTTCATATAAGAAAGTGCAGGATATTAGAGAATAGTCAACAGTACCATTGAAATAACTTTCTAGGCCCAAGATGGAGTCACTCCTGACAAAGTGCCATGTCAGCAGACAGAAACTTAGATGACTTTTGTGTCACTGTGAAAACTCTGCTTGACAACATGTGAAGTATATCCAGTTAGCCAATCCCCAAACACCAAGCCAGCTCTGGGCTCTATAGTTTTTCTTGTTCCTTCTCACCCCAAACAAACTTGATTGTGTGGCCCCAGCCAATCAGATCTTTGTATTTTTTAAAATCTTTATCCTGTAAAGGCTCCCTGCCTTCTGTCCCAGTTTGCAGTTCTCAAAATGAAGACTGTCCACATAACAAAGTTTTTTTTAAAGTTTGTTTATATTACCCAGATTGTCTTCTTTAATTATTTTTTAATAGGACCCAAATTAGAGAGATACCAAAAAAAAAAGTATGGACTGTTTTGCTATGCAGTGTTTCCAGAACCAGTAGTCTTAGTATTACTGAAGTGCCTGTTAGAAATGTGGGATTCCGGCCCCATCTCAAATATGATGAATTACAGTCTGTCATTTAACAAGATCACCATAGGGGTTATGGATCAAACGTTTGTGTCCTCCCAAACCCTTATGTTGAAATCCTACCCCCAATGTGATGCTATCAGGAGGTGGGGCCTTAGGGAGGTGTTTGGGTCCTGACAGTGGAGCTCCATGGAACTTATGTCCCGATCCAGGTGACTCCAGGGAACTCCCTCCTCTCTTGTGCCATGTGAGGATATGAGGAGCCAGAGGTCAATGAGCCAGGAAGTGATCAGCACAAACCTATTGTACCTTGACCCCAGCCTCCATAACTCTGATAAATACATGTTTGTTGTTTAAGCCATCCAGTCTATGGTATCTTTGGTATAGTTGCCCAAATGGACTAAGATGCTAGGCAATTAGTATAAGCATTAAATTTTGAGAAGGAAAAGGTAGAGGGCTATAAGTGGTTTGACCTGAGACTCCCCCTTTCTAGGTGAAATTATTTGTTCACTAAGTTAAAATTAATGTCACCCACTTGAGTTTCCTTCATGTAAAGGAGCTAATAAATTGTGAGAAAAATTCATATTTCAATTCAACTTTAATGTGTGGGCATAAAGTCATATTCTATTATCTCCAATGGATGTGATAATGAAAGCCATTGGCTTTATCTACTCTGTATCATTTGAATGTTTTACAAGTATACATAAAATTAATTAAATAACAAATGCATTGACATTTTAAGAACAAATTATATTCAATTGTGCAAATCTTGAAACCGATATTAAAAATTCTTAAATTAAAATTTGAATTTTTCAATATCACTTAGAGATGGCACCCTTTATCATAAGGATCCCTGTGCACATTTAAAAAACAAAGCAGCCCTAACTGGTTTGGCTCAGTGGGTAGAGCGTCGGCCTGCGGACTGAAAGGTCCCAGGTTCGATTCCGGCCAAGGGCATGTACCTTGGTTGCAGGCACATCCCCAGTAGGAGGTGTGTAGGAAGCAGCTGATCGATGTTCCTCTATCATTGATGTTTCTAACTTTCTATCCCTCTCCCTTCTGCTCTGTGAAAAATCAATAAAATCTATTTTTTTTAAAAAGCAAATGTATTCAACCAAATGTATAAATTTTTAAATAAATTTATGCCAGATAACATTTTAAGGAAGAAAAAATATTGCAACCCTCCTTCCCCACTTCCATATGCACACAAAGATTGGTTGAAATAACTGTTCCACCTTTAGTAGATGCAGAAAAGTAAGAACATTGATCAATTTTCTACTGTATAGTTAAGTATAAAATCAAAATATTACTAAGAACATTATTATAATTAGCCATGAACATATTATTTTCTAGGTATGATTATTTTAATGGATTCCTTTTGTATGATTTACTTCTTTGCTATTTCTAAAATAGATGGTCCAAGAAAGAGCTATTTCAGTTAAATTTGATTAATAGTTCTTGCTTCTTTAAAAACCAGAATTATAAGAGCATAGATGGATACTTAACAATAAAAGTAAACAAAGAAAAACATGGTTTATACAAGATACTCTCAACTGAATTATTTAGCCAAGAGAGACTATGAAAGAAAACAGGCAAAATGAAAGTCATTTAGTGTATATTGTGGTACAGAGGCTAAACCAATAATGCCTTAAGACATTAATGCAAATTGTTTTGTAGAATTACATGAAGAAAAGACATCAAGCAAAATCTTAGGAACTGAACTACATGTGCACATTTGTGTAATAAATTGTTACAAATAACTTATTTGTAGGAAATAAAATATAACGAAGCAGAACATTTTGTCTTATCTTTCTGTTAATTGTCACTTGAAATCATGCTTGAATTACTTCACGGTTCTCTATCAGTACAAGTACATTCATAGGGTGGAACTCCCATTGACTTGGTTAAACTCTACAAGTCTGACTTGTGTAAAGGTTCTCTGTGGAGACACAGAGAGATTACTTACCCAAATTAAGTGAAAGGTACTTACACATCATCTGCTCTACATTCAGACACTTTCAATCAGAAGAGAAAGAGAAAAAAAAACTATGTCCAAGGAGCCACAAATTTATTTTATAGGTTGCCAGTGTCAATACTGAATGTTAATTCACACTGGATTAATTTTGTTTTAAAAATTTATTTTTAAATTAGAGAAATGTGGGGAAAGAAAAAATATTTAGTTTACCTATTAATTGTTTTCTATATTCAGATACTCTACTAAATATATTTATCATCTCACATAATATTTACAGAACTTCCTTGGCTTAACTACTATTTTTATCTCTGATTTCATAAATCAGAAAATGGAGCTCTGAAAAATTATATTAGTAAACTTAATTCCCATACTTCAATATAGTAGAACAAGTAAATTCAAATAAACAACATACTATGAATACAAATGTTTTTCACATATAAATATACCCAGTTAAATTATATGTGGATGCTAAATTCTGAGCATTTCTGCATCTTTATCCACATAAATTTTTCTATAAAAATTCTTGTTTTCCCAGAAAGAATAACAAATATTTTTTTAAAAATTTACACTTTATCCTTGTTCTGTGTCTACAACAACTGATTTAGTATTTTCATTATCTGGAGAGAAGTTGTTTATATAACTTTTGTCCAACACATGGACAAAAATGTCATGTGTTGCAGAGAGTTAAATAAAATGAACACAAAGAGGCTGCCATAGAGAAAGCAGCTGGCCATTGATGCTTATTCTAAGATTATTTTCAGGACAATAATGAAAGCAGAATCTGGGTTGCATAAATGAGGCAGAAGAAGGCAGAAAATGCAGAACATTTTTAAAGAAGCATAGCAGTGATGGGAAGCAGGGAGGTAGTAATTTAGGTAAGAGGCACAAATTAGTTTCCTTTTAAAAATTAGATATAGAGACTTTAACATTAAAAGCAAGAACAGATCATACAAAAGGGTGCTTTGAAAATATGGAAGATGGGAGGGACAAAGAGAGAGAATTAAAGGAGCATGTCGATGTAGAACAAGGAGAGGAACAAAGATGAACATAAGTACAGTTTGTTTTAGGCTTGGCAAGTAGGAAGGATATTCCTGTTGGGCCTGGAATTTAAAAGAAAAAAAAAAGTAATAATGGGAGAAAATATCAGAATCACTCTCTTATGAAGATTAATTTTCAGAAAATTAATGCTGTAGATGGTCCAAATTCTAACCTATACATAACCCTCAAAATTTATTACAAAAGCAAACACCCAATTTAAAAATAGGCAAATGGTTTGAACAGATACTTCAAAGAAGAGATAAGGATGGGTAATAAGCACATGAAACAATGTTCCATGTCATTAGCTATGAGGGAAATACAAATTATGATGACATGCCACTACATAGCTATTAGAATGGCTAAAAAAATTCTGACAATACTAAGTGTCTTTGAAGATGCAGAGCAACTGCTGATAAAAATGCAAAAATAGTACAGCCTCTTTGTAAAACAATTTAGCAGGTAACTTTTGTTTTTGTTTTTAAGTTAATCATGCACTTACCAGATGACCTAGAAGTCCCACTACTAGATATTAACCTTAGAGAAATAAAAACGTATCCTATATAATAAATAGCTAATATGCAAATGGTAGTCACACCCTCACGTCCCCCACCCCGGCGCCGGGGAACCTGAGGCTGGGCCAGGGGACCTGAGGCCACACCCCCCGAATGGTGGGGCTTGACAAGGGTCCTGAAGCTGCGCCCCCCACCCGGTGGGGCTTGACGGGGGACCTGAGGCCATGCTCCCCCACCCTGTGGGGCTTGACAGGGGTGGGGCCAGCCGGGTTTGGGTCTCTCCCGATTTCGAGGCTCGCGCTGGGCAGGTGGTGACTTAACTCTGGGTTCCGCGGCGTGCCCCAGACTTTGACAGGAGGGAGATTTTCATATACATTTTACTAATTTTCTTTCATCCCTGACACTTCTATTATAGAGAAAGGGCAAATAGCAATATAAAAATATTTCCTCTAATTAATTCCCTTTTAATATGCAAGAATTTTGTGCACCGGGTCATTAGTGTTTATATAAAAACCTCTACACAAAAGTTTACAGCAGCTCACTTCATAATCACCTAAACAGGAAACCACTTAAATGTCCTTCAGCACATGAACTGATAAATAAACTGTAGTACATCTATACAATGATATATTATTCAGCAATAAAAAGACTCAAACTATTGCTATATGCAACAACTTGGATGAATTTTAAGGCATTCTGCTAAGTGAAAGAAACCAACCTCAAAAGGACAACTATAATTTCATTTGTAGGACATTCTCAAAAATCTATGGATGAAGAACACATCAGTGGTTGCCAGAGCTTAGGGGTGGGGATAGTAAAAGGGAGTTTTGGGGGTGATGAAACTGTTCTGTATTCTAACTATGGTAGTAGTCACACAAATATGTGTGTGCTAAATATCATAGAACATTATACAAAAAAGTAATTTTACTAAATAATAATTTTAAAAATGGGTTTTAAGGCTAGTCTTATGAAAGAACATAAAACAAAGTGAAAGCTAAATTGTTTTGTATAATAAATAATTGGAATTATGGAGTTGTCTTCTGGCTAGATCTGTAAAATACTGGGAGACTGGAAAAGGAGACAGGAGAAGGAAAGATTTGCAAAAACTACCTGGGGCAGGCCAGTGAAAATTCCCTGCTGTAAGACTAACCAACAGAAAAATAATGATTTGTATATTTTTCCTCTTTATTTGGTAATATCTCTCCTCTGTTACTTCCAAATTTTTAATAAAAATTCTGTTTTATGTAGAAGTTTCAGGTTAGAATTAATTTGGTGATTACAGAGAAATTTTCTCTGTCCATTTGTGGCAGCAGCTACAGCCACGTGCCAAAGAGAAGAGCAGCTAAAGCAAATGAGATGGTGAGAGAGAATCAAGAATCCAAAGTAGTGAACAAGGCATGGAAAATGAACACTCCTCCTTTTAAGGACTCATCCACAGTACTGTGATGTGCTATATCTCCCATGAAATGAGAATTATGTCTGGCGAAGGAACAGGCTAGATGGCTTGGGGTACTTTGGTTACACACATACAACCAGGAAGTTGAATGCTGAGGTACCTTCTGAATAAACTAGTGATATTCATTATTTGGGAACTTCACAAGCATAATTTCTATCATTTAAATTATTTAATCTCTAAACTCCTTTATATAGAAGATATTTTTCCATGAAGGCAAAAATACTCTATTGATGTGGAATATTATTAGATCTGATTCTAGCAATCATATTATTTTCTTTTCCACACTCATACTTTTATTGTAATGTTTTTAACATTCCATAAAAGTCCACTTGGGCATCTGATAAGACATTGAATATAGTACCATTCTCTGTAACATTGTGAATTGACTGTTGCCCCTGAGTGGCTTGTGATCTTTGAAGGAACAGGTCTTCTCCAAGCCTCTTATAGTCCCACTAGAGGCCCGGTGCATGAAATTCATACACTGGGGGTCTGTTGCCCCTGAGTAGCTTGTGATCTCCGAAGCAACAGGTCTTCTCCAAGCCTGTTATAGTCCCACTAGAGGCCCTGGTGCATGAAATTCATACACTGGGGGTGGGGGGAGTCCCTCAACCTGGCCTGCGCCCTCTCACAGTCCAGGACCCTTCTGGGGATGTCCGACTGCTAAGTTAGGCCCGCTCCCCATGGAGGTGGGAGAGGCTCCTGCCACCGCCATCCATCGTTGCTGTGCTTGCCAGCCATGAGCCTGGCTCCTGGCTTAACTGTGCTCCCCCTGTGGGAGCACACTGACCACCAGGGGGCAGCTCCTGTGTTGAATGTCTGCCCCCTGGTGGTCAATGCATGTCATAGCGACTGGTCATTCTGCCATTCAGTCAGTTTGCATCTTAAGGTTTTATTATATAGGATACTGGACTGTGAGCTTTCATGCCATTCTCACACTGTCATTGCAGCATCTCAATCAGAGTGCA
Organism: Myotis brandtii; assembly: GCF_000412655.1. Classification (NCBI taxonomy): domain Eukaryota; kingdom Metazoa; phylum Chordata; class Mammalia; order Chiroptera; family Vespertilionidae; genus Myotis; species Myotis brandtii. Next base: position 2,793,519 of record NW_005370016.1, read on the forward strand.
CGAAGGGAAAAGATGGTGTTATTTGTAGGCAGATAAAAGACAACAGAGAAGTTGTCTCTGAAAAGCTGGGCTCTGAAAAGTTCTTTTGATTTTATTGCAGATTTAAGTGAAACAGGCAGTAATATGTAGAATTCTGTTATTATTATCCTGGAAAGTATATGATTTTCACAAAACATGTTGCGCTTACTTTACTATTATCTGCCTATTTTGATACTATATATTTTATTCTATCTTCTACCCCCTATTTATTTTTGTTAGAAAAGCAATCCTTGCTCTCCTGTAGAATAATCTATTTAGAGGTTACTAAGTAATCTCAGCACTTTCTTAGTGCTGTCATAACAAAACACCACGAAATAGGTGAATTAAACAACAAAAAATAACTTCCTCACAGGTTTGGAGGTCAGAAGTGCAAGATCAAGGTGTCATCAGGGTTGGTTTCTGGTGAGAGCTCTCTTCCTGGCTCCTTCTCCGTATATCCTCTTTGCTCTTGTGGGAAGAGAGCCTGAGCTCTGGTCTCTTCCTCTTCTTACAAGGCCCTCAGTCCTCTGGATCAGAGTTCCACCCTTATGACCTCATTTCACCTTAATTACCTCCCCAAAGCACCTGTCCAAATGCAGCCCCATTGATGGGATAGGGCGGCTTCAACAGATGAATTTTAAGGGGGACATACTCTTTCCATAACACCTGCTTTTGTTGTAATCTCTCCTCCCCCCGCCCCCCCGCCCCCTGGAGCTTCAGTTTCCATCAACGTTGTTTTCATTTTCTGTAAAGAAACAGCTGACGACCACTAATCATTGGTCGTTCCTACGCTTTCAGTGGTCTGAGCGATGGGAGCTGCAGACCAGTCTTCAGGGAACTGCTGAACAGGCACTGACGACACCCGCAGGCCTTCAGGCCAGCCTGTGACCTCAGGCTGAGCAGCAGTTATTCACCCTGAAATTCCTCCTCGGTCACACAGCCTTTTCAAAGCAGGGTTGCTTTCCTTTTCAGCCTCCTCGGTGCATCTGCAGAAATAGAGATCAGCTGCGACCTTCTGCAGGTGCTCTCAGATGGTGCCACGCATGCGCAGAAATTCCCGGGCCGCATCCACATCAGACCCACTGAGTGAGCTCCCTTTTTGTTGCAGGGTTGGTCATGTCCACACAGCACAGAGAGTCCGTGTTACACAGAGCGAGGGTAAGCAGGTTAGCTAGCATCAGATGCCTTTGTGAGAGCCTGGTGGTCATCCCTGGGAGCAGAAACAACCAGGAGGCGCGGCTCCCGGAAGGCTGCCTGGATCTGGCTGGTGAAGGTCCTGGGAGTGAAGTGGCCGGCAGTGGGAGCGGCTGCAGTGGCAGCAGCAACCTTCAGCACAGCCCACAGGCCAGTATTCCTGGAGGATATGACACTGCCATCACCCTGTTCAATAGCAGCGGGTCCCAGGCTACCAGAAGCTTCTCTTCAGATTTATGATGTAGACGCCATCACTTTTCCTTCTGTAGATGTACTGTTCTATTTGGAAGTCAAGGTTGGTACCTGCTAGGGGGGTTCCTGCTGCAAGAACTTTGAGGAAACACGATTCCTTCCCTTGCAGGGCATCAAGGGCTCTGGACATTGTGAAAGTTTTCTTTAAGTTATGACAGGAAGCCAGACAATGCCAAATGGACCCCTCTTGGGTTAGCTAGGAAACCTCCCCCCCCCCCCCCCCCCCCGCTTTTTAAATGTTTCACTCCATGATTTTAGGGTGAAATTTTGCAACAAGACAGAAATATACTTTCTAAAGTATTTACTTGTTCCTCTAATTAACACTTTATTTTACTGAAAATGTGTCTCTGTATCTTTTCTTCAGTATAACTATATCCTGAAGGACCCTTGAATCCTCCATCCAAATTGGATGATCTGGAGTCAAATGCATCTCTCTGAGTTCCTGAATTGAATCGTGTTGCTCTTTAATGTCTCTGGTTTATTTTTTCTTTTTCTTTTCTTTTTCCATCACCATTTATCACCCCTATATCCTCTTCTACCTCCACCCACCCTGCTTCTCCCCCAGTCACCACACTTGTCCTGTCCATGAGCTCTTTCTCTTTTTTTCCTTTTTGCTCAATCCCTCCATCCCAACACCCTCCCACCAGAGCTGTCAGCCTGCTCTGTAACTATGAGTCTGTCTCTATTGCTTGTTAGTCCAGTTTGTTCATTGCATTTTACATTTGAGTGAAATCATATGGTACTTGTCTTTTACTGTCTTATTCACTTAGCATTACACTCTCCAGGTCCATCCATGCTGTCCCAAAGGGTAGAATGTTCTTCCTTTCTATGGGCAAGTAGTATTCCATGGTGTAAATGTACCATAGTGGTTTTATTCACTCATCTACTGATGGACGCTTGGGCTGCTTCAAAATCTTGGCTAATACAAATAACGCTGCAATGAATATAGGGGTGCAAATATTCTTTCAAATTAGTGTTTTGGATTTCTTTGGATATATTTCCAGAAGTGGAATTGCTGGGTTATAAGGCAGTTCCATTTTTTTTTTTTGAGATAAGTCCATACTGCTTTTCACAGCTGGTGCACTAATCTGCATTCTCACCAATAGTGCACAAAGGTTCCCTTTCTCCACATCCTCACCAACACTTTTTATTTGTTTGTTTATTGATGATAACCATTCTGACAGGTGTGAGACGATAGCTCATGTGGTTTTAATTTGCATCTCTCTGATGACTAGTGACAATGAGCATCTTTTCATACGTCTATTTGCCATCTGTACGCCCTCTTTGGAGAAGTGTCTATTCAGGTCCTGTGCCCATTTTTAATTGGATTGTTTGTGGGGGTTTTTTGGTTTTGAGTTTTATAAGCTTTTTATAAATTTTGGATATTAACACAGTATCAGATGTATCTATCAGCAAACATATTCTCCCATTTTGTGAATTACCTTTTCATTTTGTTGATGGTTTCCTTTGCTGTGATAATATGTATTAACAGCCCTAAAAAATAATGCTTTCATATGGGAGAGAATTACACGCCCAATAAGTTCCACTAGTCATGAAACAAAAGTCAGTGTCAAGGCATCTCTGCTAAAAAGGTGATGCAGAAGTACATGTTTTTGAAATCTTCTTTTGTTAATACAAGAAATCAGATAACCATCAGAGCTTGTCAATCTGAGAACTACAGGAGCAGGAGAAGGAAAAGGAGTGAAGGAGGAACGAGAACAAGAGGATAAAGAGAGAAGAGGAGGAAGAGGAGAAGCAACTTTTATAATGAGAAATATTTGTAATAGAATAAAATATTTTCTGAATTTATTATTTTGGGAGGTAATAAAAACATTATGTGGAAAAAGAAATATATGAAGAATGATGTGAGAAAAGGTGTATTTAGTAATGTTATTTGAATGTTTTTGCAGCTCAAGAAACACTGAAATATTCACACCATAGAGAAAGGGAAAACATATATGTATGGGGGGCAAAAAAGAAAAGAAAGAAATTCCAATGTATGGGTTAACTAATTAGTTGAAAATACTGTAACAGCTCATTGGGCAATTTTGTAATCAGATGAGCCCAAGGGATGAATATGATCAAGTTTAAAACAGTTCATTTTCTTTGAATGCAGCTGTATACAATGCCCCAGGAGATTCTAGAAGCAATGAAACTACAGCGACTCTTTTGATTAATAACATATTCAATCCCTAAAATCCATGAAAAGAAATGGATGTTGTTATGCCTTGAAGGGTATCCATAGACGCTATGAAGCCCCTTCTGGAGAGAGAGTAAAGTAGCTGGAAACCTGTGAATACCCATCTTAATGGTATTGCCTTCTTGAAGATGGTCTTTTAAAAGTTTTTCATTTTTTCTCTGTATCTAAGTTCGTAGGGTTAAACTATGCTGTGATTGCCATAATTGTTATTTCTCCCCCAGTGATTTTATAGCCAACAAGGGAACATTAGCACCCACTGATTCCTTGTGGAAAATAATCTATTTAAAGATAGTTGCTTCAATGGAATCTTTTTTTTAATGCTTCACTCCATTATTTTATTATGGAGAAACCTGCACCAAGACAAACTGGAGCTTCCAAATAATTTACTTATCTCCCTATTTATTCTTCCCTGGAAGTCATAAGCCTCTGTTGACAGCAGCCCAGATGGGTGCTAGGGAAGAAATTATGATTAAAAACATGGTAAGAATTCAGAGAGCTACAGGATGTCTACAAATACCAAGGACTCTTGCTAAGGGCCTAAGCCAATACTCATTACATGACTTATTTCTTAGGGTTGTCTGTCTCTCAGTAATTGCTGGGTTATCAAATCATACATCTAGGCAGCCTTTTTTGTAGCGCATATAGCTGGATTCAGCTGTTTGAACATTATTTGATATATTTGGGTTAATTATAGAACCATCTGACATCGTCTAACAATCTCTTTCCCTCAGAGTGAAGGAAATTTACATGAAAAGAGTGTGGTAAACAAATGGAGTAAGTAATATGATTTTGTTCAGGAGTGTCTGGCACGTACAGAAAATGCAAACCTCTTCCATTCTTCTTCCTCAAGTCAAATGTATGTCACTTAGGGAGGGGCGAAAAACCTGTGGTAACTACAATATAAGTAATTTTTGAAAAGTAAACTAGTCTCTGTTCCTGTCAATATTTTTGAAAGGAAATTAAGGGTATCTAAAATAAATTCAGAATTCAAAGCATAATATACACCTCAGAGAATGTCGTTCTTCGGGGCCTATGCAGTCTTGTTTTATAGTTTTTCCATTGTGTGAAAGTTGATGATAATTGTATCTCATTGATGTCAGGTGGTGTCGATCGATAAAACAACTTTTGTTTAGAGAATCTTTCGGAGAATGATAACTAAAGGACAAAACAAGGAATTGAGATCAATGGTGGCTAAAAACCCAATTAGTAGATGATTGTAAAATAAATATCTGTGCAGAGAGCAAGCAAGGATAGACAAGGAAACAGGAAAGGACAGAGAAAGTGGCATGGTAATGGCTCAGGGAAAGAGTTTTCGCTTCCATAAATACTGAAGTGACTAAATAACTTTTCAAGGCCAGAAGCGCTTAATGCAAAAATTTAATTCAGAGCAGCGCTGGGTTATTAGCAAAGCATTGGACATCTACAAAGAGTCATTTATTGTAAGTGGAGTATAAAATCACATATATATTCTGTCTTAGGAAAAATTAAATGTGCACATAACCAAGAATAAGTAAAATGCTTGGTTAGTATTTCAAACATCAAAGTGAGCTAAAAAGTTATATCTGGATTCAGAAGAAGAATAATCTCTCTCTCTCTCTCTCTCTCTCTCTCTCTCTCTCTCTGTATATATACACATGTATATCTGCAGATATAGAATGATTAAATGAGAAATCATTTAGCAGCAGGTGAACAGTACATAAACTGAGTCTTAAGGAGAGTAAAGAAAATGGGGAAGAGCTTTCCAGCAAGCAACATTTTAAATGAGGGAAGTTTGGAAAAGCAAAGGAATTGCCAAAGGATCGAGGCTACTACACAGAATGAAGAGCTGTCACACACAGGCTGGAAAGGAAAAGTGGGAGCCAGGACATATACAATACAGGGGATTTCTTTCCTTTTCTTCCATTTTTTTCCAATTTGAAGTTATTCCATTTACAATTTATATATAACAAATGAATCCAAACTTCAGTGATGGCTTAAAAGAACCATTTTGCTATGCTTATAGATCTTGTAGCTCAGACATTCGGACAGAGCTCAGAGAGAGTGGCTTGCTCTTGCTCCATGATATCTGGAGCCTCATCTGAGAGGACTTGAAGGCTGGGATGGCTTCCATGCTGGGGGCTGGAATCATCTGGAGGCGTGTTCATTCATGCCTGGTGCCTGGACTGGACCAACTTGAAGAACAGAGCTATGACTGAGTGACTACATGTAGCATCTCCATGTGGCTTGGCTTCCTCAAAGCTCGGTGGCCTCTGGGTTGTTAGACCTTTTACATGATGGCCCAGAGCTACAGAAGCTAGTGTTCGTCCCAGCAAATAAGTTGGAAGCTACATGGCCTTTTATGATCCAGCCTCAAAAAACATATAATATCATTTCCACTCTATTGGCTGAAGCAGTTCCATACCTGCCCAGATTTGGAGGACACAGATACCTCATCTCTTCATGGCAGGGTTAGCAATAAATATGGAGGCACTGTCTTTTGCTTTTGTTTTCTTGGGGGGATCAATACTCAATAAGTGTTGAATGAATGATTTGTAGATAAAATGTATATCCCAGAATTATACACTGATACCAGGATAAAGGTTTGTTAGAAGTTGGGAGAGAATTAAATTTCAGTGTCTTACAAGTCCCTCTCTAAATTAAAAATAGGCACTGTACTAAGTACTTATATTTCTAGTTAAGGTGAGGTAAATATATAAGGTGAGTTTTACTCTTCCTAGTAAAAAATGATGAGAAACTAGAAATTCAAGAAATTAACTGACTTGCTGAAAGTCTTAGAACAAACAAAAAAATAACAGACACCAGATTTCAAGTCAAGTCTGAGTTTTGTTAAAGCAGTTTTTTATTAATATTTATATTGAATATGGAAAAGAGAGTTTCATTGTAAGACACTTGGTGAGGTTAGAATTGATAGGACTTTGCCAATCAATTGATAGGATGTGTTGGTGGTCAAGGAAAGGTGAAGTTAAAGATGAATCTTTGTTACCAACATTATATAATGAGGCAGCTATTGTTTGTGTCCTTCAAAATAGAGTAGATAGAAAGAAGAACAGATTTGTATTGTTGGCAGGAAGAGAATAAGAAGCAGAACTGGCAACATAATTCTTGAGGCCCATTTCAAAATAAAATTTTATTAGGAATTTCATGACAGTGTCCGCAGAACATTAAACCAAAGGCTGAAGCCAGTGGCCAGGACATATCACACTCCCGTGAAGACAGCCCCAACAGCCCCCAAAATAGTTTAGTTTGGAGCATGTTTTATTTTAGTTGCTGGAGATATAGTGAAGGTGAACTTACAAAAACAAGATAGGAACAATTATAAGGTCCTTTATAGATCAGAGACAAAAAAATAAGATTAGAAAAATATATCAGCTGAAGGGACCCTTAACATTCAAGGGCAAATTCTTTTTAAGGACAGAGTGAAAACTTGTTACTGATAGACTGTTAATTTAACTGTCCATCAGGCATGATTATTTAGAACAATATCTGTATCCCAACCTACAAGAAGAAAGAAAATTCATTTACTTCAGAGAGCCAGTACTTATCCAGGGATGGAGAGAGATTCTGGAAGTGGCTTTACCACTCATATATGGTAGACAAAAATTGTATCTAGGAAACAGTATACAGTGTGGGGCAAAAGTAGGTTTATGTTGTTCATATAGAAATAATGCATTCATTAATAAATAATACAAGAATACACTGCATTTCAAGTACTCACAACTGTAAACCTATTTTTGCCCAACCCTGTACTGGGCTTTCATGACTTTTATAACTAAGTAAGTAAGCGACCTTTAATAAAACATTTCACCTATCAATCTCATATCTTTACTAATTATATGGTAGTTTAGACTAGATGTATTCATTTTATAAATATTTACTGAGTTCCTATTTTGTTCTAGGCACCAAACTTACCAATAAATAATGGTGAATAAAACAAAGTCCTTGACACTTTATACCCACAAAAATGCTAACATTTATTTTAAACACAAAAAGTAAAACAATGATATATCAGAAATAGTACAGTCCAGTCAGAACTAGAGAGAACTCCAAATCTCCCTCCTACGGCCTACATTAACTTGGTCAAGTTTCTTAACTTTCTGCTTTTCATTTTTAATTTGTAAATGAAGAATAATGGTGTGAACTGCCATGCAATGTTTGAGATACCTACACATTCATGTATGTAGGGTGCCTAGTTCAGCACCTGGTGCATAATAATAAATGTTTGTGATCTTTTTACTCTCTCACTCTTGCTCCTCTCTCTGAATATGCACTTCAGATTTTCAGGCATAGAACATCCATAAAAATAAGAATAATTCTCAGATCACCTCATCAGGATATTTCGTATACTATTTAAAGAGCATCTACAAATAATTTTTTGACACACATAATTTAAGCTTAGGTCAATTCTTCCAAGCCTCTTAAAATGTATGGGGGTGTGTTTGGAATTTCTTTTCTCTTGACTTTTTTTTTTTTTTGATCATGGGTCCCTTTGAAAATGTAATGAAAGTAAAAGTCCCTCCTCAGAGAAAATGCACATACACATAAAACAGAGTACAATCTGACCACGTTCCCAGGTTCTTTGGTCCCCTGAAGTCCTTCAGTGCTCCCCAGATTGAGAACTCCTTAATAATTCAAATATATATTTACTAGAGAAGACTCAAATTTTAATTTGAAATTTATGAATTTCAAGTGGCTACAGACCTTGACGAATTACCCTTTACCATTGCTAATATCATGAAGGGCAAATTTGAGTGAATTTCATGTCATAGGCCATGTGTGAATCCTGCGCTCAGCCTTGCCGCATCACTTTCCTGCACACCAGGTGACGAGACTATTCAAGGCGAGGCTCATCGACCCCAGTGATAAATACTGTCCTAAGAACAAGGCACATGGGATCCAGCTGTCTAAAACCTCTAGATCGATCCTATGTATGTCTAAAAGATTAGTTACATAATACTGATACTTCTGCATGAATTGGTGATTCTCTGGTTGCCACCAACTTGAAACTAGAAGTTATTTGAAGTTTCCAAATCTATGTTAAAAGGCACATGATTCTGAAAGCCCCATGATTTTGACTCTTTATAGGTAATAATTCTTAACTGTTTAGATCTAAGACTGTGATAGTTTCATTTTTTGTAAGTGTAAAATACATGAAAAGCCTACTCTAATGAAGCAAAAATGTATTTTTTTTAAAATTTCTGTAATGCATCAGCCCTACCTTCTGTCAGACTTTTATCTCCTTAATATAATTATGGATTATATTTTTAGAGTTGGTTCATGTTGAGATTGCCTATGACAGACTGTTCCCACTAGATATAATGCTTAATTGCTCTGTTACATTTTTAGAAGATCTTCCTTTATAGCAGACATCATTACCTGATCCAGGCTGAATATGCTTAAAATACCTAAAAACTCATTAAACTATAAATAGGAAAATATTTTAAAATATGACTGTGTTACGTGCTTTGAATACCTTTCAATAATGAATTATTCATCTTCAAAGATTTATTGTTTTCGAGATGTTATATTTCAAAACATGTTAAAAAGGGACAGGTTAGAGCAATTTTCTGTGATATTTTATTTGATTACTAGTATATAAAAACAAAACATGAAAGTTTTCTTCTATATCACCCTTTATGAAAATTATTAAAAACTTTCCTAGCAATGAAATTTAAATTTAAAAAATCAGTTATGTTGAAAGTCCATGGAAAAAATTTTTTAAAAGTACTGATTTGGCATCGGTGTTAAATTTAAGGTCCTTGATAGTAGTCTGAATTCCTGCATCCAAAAACATTTATTTATGTAATATAGACAAATAATTCAAAGAGTTTGCTTTTTGATAAACATCAGTTTGAACTTTCTAAGCTCAGAAATTTAGAACTGGAATTATTACACCGCACCAAAATCAAGTATATATACTATTGAATTCCAAAGTGAAATAAAAAATACATGTTTTTTTTTAAAAAAATGTGTATCCTCTAGTTCAGAAAGGTAAGCCTCAAAAATTATTTGACACTTAAAACTTCATTCTGCTTAAATGGAGATAACTGGTCTGGCCCTGGCTGGGTGGATCAGTTGGTTGGAGCATCCTCCCATATCCAAAAGGTTGCAGGTTTGATTCCCAGTCAGGGAGCACATCTAGGTTTAGGGTTCAATCCCTGGTTGGGGCATGTATGGGAAGCTATCTCTCTCTTTCTCTCTCTCTCTCTCTCTCTCTCTCTCTCTCTCTCTCTCTCTCTTCCTCTCTCTCTCTACCTCCTCCCTTTCTCTCAAATCAATAAACATATTCTCATATGAGGATTTAAAAAAAGATAACTGGTCTGTGATGATGTATTCTCTCTATACACTAGATCAGTGATTCCCAAAGTGGGCGCTACCGCCCCCCTGGTGGGCGCTGCAGCGATCCAGGGGGGTGGTGATGGCCACAGGTGCATTTGTTTTAACTTTTTTTGTATTACCTTTCTATTCTGAGTTCAATAAATAGTTTCATAATTTCAAACTTCAATGTTTCTAATTTACACCTTTCTTTACTATATTTTACGAAAAAGGTAGAAACATTAATACATATATCTTTCTGTTTAATTGCTATTAAAATTTTAAAAAAATTAATTTCCAGGGGGCGCTGAGTAATATTTTTTCTGGAAAGGGGGCGGTAGACCAAATAAGTTTGGGAACCACTGCACTAGATCTTTGCTTTAAAAAAAACAACAGTTCACTGAAAGAATACTATATACCAGCTATTAGCCAGATACATGTATTATCTCAGTTAATCCTCAAAACAATACTATGAGTGACATGATGTCTTTTACAGATGAAGGCGAGTTTACAGAAGCTAAGTACCTCACTCTCATAGCAGAATGGAGATTTGAAGCTGCATCCTCCTGATTCCAAATTCTGAGTTCCTCCCCATCTTCAGTATTAGCACCATAGTCTTAAATGTCTTCTCTAGTGAATTGTTGCAAGAAATATAACAATGTCGATATCTTACTACCCAAAGTCTTCCTACCATTGTAGGGAAAAGTTGGGCTGTGGAACAACTCTGCCTGAATCAGATTGCTGACCCACACTCACTGGTTAAAGTTACTTAAATTCTCAGTCCTTTAGTTTCCACAACTGCGAAATCAGCATCATCATAATGCTAATTTCATAGAGATTATGGGAACAAAATGAAATCCATTCAACACTACATGGGAATGACTAAAAAGGGTCCTAACAGATAATAAATTTCAATATATGTTAACTATTCGTATAACTACTATTATAGAATTATCTTTGCTTCACATATGTCATGTGGCCCTACAAAGAGTGGAAAGTTGTCAGGTAGAAACTATGTTTTATATTTGTCATCTCTTCTATAATGCAACTGATTCTTGGTATGTAAAACTAAATATTTAGATTGCCTTCCATCACCCTCCAAGACAACTATTTTTGTCAGGCATGAGCATTAATTATTGAAAAATATTCCATTCTGTGAAAACCTAGCCAAAGTCTAACATATTAACAAAAAAGAAAGTAAAGAAAAGAAAAGAAATCTGAAGAAAAGAAACAAAAGCTGGACATTTACATCACCTCTACCAGTGAAAATAATAAAGCCTCCATCACGGATTCCCTGCCAACACCTTTTCCTTTACACTGGGCGTACCAAGCTGTTTCCCATATGGGTGTTATTTAGCCATTTCAATTGCCCAAGACTGAACTGAATGGCACCCACACACATACAAATGTCCACACATTTTGTAACTTGAAATATTAAATAATAGTTATTACTATTCCGGATGAAAGAACAAATGCTTTACTTTTCACTTAATATTTTAATAACACTTGCAAAAAAACAAACAAAAACTTCTTATGACTCTTTCTTAAACCACTCACAACTTTGGTTTCTGTTTTACCAGATAGGTTTTAGTTTTCAAAATACTTAAAAATATTTTCATACATCATGAGTTTGTGGTTTTTTTTTCTTCTCTTAATGAATGGCTTGATGTTTTAAGTTAATGTTCCTTGCATTGTTAGTGGCATTATTACAAAACATTGCTGTAAATGGCTAGCAGAGTGATCTTAAAGTCAATTTCCCAAGAAATAAAATTTATGTTATTTTAATGATATATGATCACACTACTAGGTTATACCCTCCTCTAGAATAGAGAATCCATCTTATCAATATAGTACCTCAATACATGTTTACTAAACAGAACTCTAAGCTTCCAATAAATTAGTAAGAGTGGAATGTAAAAAGGTAATGGGGAAAATGTGGTTATTTCAAATGAATTAATTTTAACTTGAGAGAAGTCAAAATGTGTCAAACTCATTTGCTAACATTTTATTTTTAATCTTTTAAAATGGAACATCTTAAAAAAAAAACATGGATTCTTAGACTGGGAAAGGACCACACAAAGCACATAATTGACTGTCACTCCCAATGCCCTAAATTGTCTTTTTACATCCACTGTATTTATCCTACACTTTGTAGGTCTGAGTGAAAAGAACTCTGAACAACAAAAAAAAAAACAATGGAGATCCTTGTCTGATTTAGATAAAATTGCTTTACCTTTTGGCCTTTCTTCTTTTGCACTTCTGTACGATAAATAATTGAATTTATAATCTCTGAGTTCCTTCAAATTTTTAGGTTTCTGCCTCTCTACTTTTGGTAGTGGAAACTCACTATATTTTTTACAGTCCACTAGAAAACTCAAATTTTGAAAAATAAACGATGGAGATCCTTGTCTGATTTAGAAAAAATTGCTTTACCTTTTGGCCTTTCTTCTTTTGCACTTCTGTACGATAAATAATTGAATTTATAATCTCTGAGTTCCTTCAAATTTTTAGGTTTCTGCCTCTCTACTTTTGGTAGTGGAAACTCACTATATTTTTTACAGTCCACTAGAAAACTCAAATTTTGAGAATGTTCTTGACTCCCTGTATATTTTATCCATTGGTTCAGTACATTCCAATGACCCAAGAAACACCAGGTTTACTCCTCGAGAGCCCTTTACATATCTGTAGGACTGACAGTGTGCCATTCTCCTGCCATTCTTCTCTTCTCTGCACTAAGTAGAAATACATAAAAATGTAACACATCTACCTTAATAACAACTATGAAGTGCATTCAGTTAAACATTGAGTTTTAGATGTTAAAGGTTTTGGCGCCAGCATTCATTAGGGCTATGTTTTTGACCCAGAAAAATAAATGACCATTTATTCATTTATTCAAACATCTCATTTTCTTCAAATACACATTCCACAGTTTTCTCTCTCAAAGACGTGCAATTGTCCTCTTTATGTGATCTCTTTATACTTCTTCAATGGCCTTGGATCAAACCCAAAATGTCTAACATTTTATTGGGGCACTAATGACCCATGGCAGCTCACTGCTTTTGCTCCACCCACCTCACAGGACTTGATTGAGCACAGAATGGCTCTGGCTCCTAAGTCAGAAGCCACTGTTTCCTACTGCCATTCACTGCTTCAGGCTGTTTCTTCACCAGACTAATTTACACTCGTCCTTTAAAAAAGGCCCTCACAAAGCCTTCCTCTGGCTTTCTTAATGACCCATCCCTTCTGTGGTCCCATATTATCCACTGCAAGTCTCTTACCATTACACTCACCACAGTGATTTACAAATACCACTTCTGGGGATTCTTCTCCTCCAGATTCTGAGATTTGAGAGTAAGACCGCTGTACATCTCTGTACACCCCATGCTTAGCACAATGCTTGGCACTTTGCAAGCTGTGACTCAGAGTGTGATGAAGACATGAATCAGTAGTCAGCATATATGAAATAGGGCAAATTGCCAGAGCATGATATTGATCAATCTGTGTGAACAGTACCATTGATCTGTTCAGAATCTGTAATAAAGGCATTACAACAATAAAAAATAGGCAGCTATTGATATTGCCAGATAATTTGACACTTAACTTGAAGAAACATGGTGACACATGGCGGATGTTTATCATCATCATGTAGAACATTCCAGTTTCAAAGAGCATCGCAAGCGATGCAACCTGGAAGTGGGAGGAAGGCTGCACATCCTTGAAGCCCCCTCCTGGGTTCTGCTGTTGGAAGGGGGTGGAAACGAGGAGACACTGTATAGATGGCTGTGCACACTTGCCAGGGTAGCTGCCTGCAGACACTCTCTTGTTCTGCCAAAGTGGAGGTGGTACGTGGAGCATGGTCTGCAAAACAGCAGATGAGGTTGGTTTGGTCCCCATGGAAACCAGCTCTCCCATTGAGAAGTAAACATATTTGTTACTTTGTAATCACCCATCAAAAAGTGAAAAACAATCCGTTTTGTTGTACTCATATTGTCTTAAGAGAGTAGATATTCGGAGTCAGACTCGCTGGAGAAAACTTCCATTTCTAACACAGATTTTATCAAGTTATGCCTCACTTTAACCATTGGCATAACCGATTGAAAAAGTTCCTCCCTTAGCTCTCAGACAGCTCTCTATAGAAGTCCAGGAAAGTATTTGTATTCTATAGTTTTCGGGGGAAATGGAATACGGTAAAATGACTAACAGCCAAAATATGTACCTTAGTATATGATTGTCCACTTTAGATCTCTACTTAGAGGAAAACGTGTTTCAGTATCATAAGACTTTTACAGTGAAAATAGTAATAAATGAAACTAAATAGAAAGGGTTTTTGTCATAGATCATGTGACATAAGTTCAGCGGATCTTTAAAATGTGTTTATTATACTTTCAAGTATACTACAAAAGTCAGACCTTGATTCCAATATATTGAATAAGCAGTCTTTAAGAAATATTTGGGAAAATATTCAATCCTATCTCTTAAAATTTCCAAATCCTGTTACTTGAAATGCTATAAGTGAAATAATTCTGTACCTATTCTCATTAAAGTAAGATAATTTGATCAGTAGGAAAATTAGATATATAGCAATGAATATTCAGTATTTAGAAAATTGTAATGTCCTTCCACCATTGAAATTTTGCCATTTCTTAACGTGCAGAAATAATCTTTATCTATGTCCACTAATTATTGGAATACTGAAGATTTGCATCAGTGATTATGTATTTATGAAGTTAAAGAACTGAAATATGAAATAAACGGTTAGTTCCTAATTAAAATTAGGGTCTCAGTGACATTACACATCTAGATATTCCTCATTAATGGGATGCTTGGCATATTCTAGACAAAGAACAAAGATAATTCTTTCCTTTCTCATTTTAATATACATCTTTTAGCCTTGTCTCAGTAAAAGAAAAAAAACAGTAAGTCATCTCTCATAAATATCAATTCACCCTTTCAAATATATTTACGTGTGAAAGCTACAACATAGCTATGTCTTAGCAGATTTTTCTAATTCATCCTAGCATAATTGCCAATCTTATATATGATTGTCCTTTTTACATCATTTATAGAAATTGGCATCCATGTGTTTCTAATATCTCATAAATACTAAGAATTCTTACTGCTGTCTATTTATTAGATTTGGGCAAAATTTTAAAGGGATGTATTCCAATAAGCTGTGCTGTTGTCATGGTTGATGAGGATATTGTAGAATATTTCCTAATATTTTTGTTAGAAATGTCAATATCATCTTGTATCATGTTCCAATTTAACATAAAGTTTCAAATTTATTGAAAATATCTTAGCAAACTTAAAAAAAAAGATTAAAAAAGCAACCATCTCACAGATAAGCCCTTCTCATGTGCACATGCTGTTCTGGAACACAGTATTTCAATGTGGGCTATGAAACCTGAGACAAGGACAAAACCACAGCTGCAGGGATTTTTGACCTTGATTATTGCTAGGATTAAAGGGGCCAGGGATAGGAGGGATTTCTTCCAGCCTATCTGCCCAAGTTCTTTACAATTATTTTCCTAATTCATTGCCCTGCTCTAGTACCTTACTATCTCTGCAGGCTTCAGTCAGTCATATGTTCCAACGTCCTCTAACTCAAACTTTACTCCCTGTCTTAGTCTGTTCAGGCTGCTATAACAAATTACCATAGCTCAGTGGTTCTCAACCTTGGCTGCACATTAGAATCACCTGGGAATCTTTTTAAAATCCTGATTTCTGGGCCTCATCCTCGGATGAGGGTAGCTGGGCCTCGGAGGATGAGGCCCAGAAATCAGGATTTTAAAAAGATTCCCAGGTGATTCTAATGTGCAGCCAAGGTTGAGAACCACTGCCATAGATCGAATAGCTTATAAATGACAGAAATTTAGTTCTGTCAATTCTGGAGGCTGGGAAGTCTGAGATAAAGGTACTGGTAGATTCTGTTCTGGTTAGGGCCTGCTTCCTGGTTTAAAGATAGCTGTCTTCTTGCTCTGGCTTCACATGGCAATGGGGATGGGGATTCTCTTTTTCCAGGGCGCTAATCCCATTTATGAGGGCTCCACCTTCCTGACCTCATCACCTCCCAAAGGCCTCACCACCAAATACCATCACATTGGGCACTTGGTTTCAACATATGAATTTTTTCAGGATGTAACATTCAGTCCATTGCACTGCCTTACCTTTCTTTGTTCACATTCTATAAAGGGCGTCTATCACTGAAAAAAGGGCATAATGAAATTAATACACCAATGCCAACATCATAGAACCCCAGTATAATAAGCTAACTCACCTAATTCAATGACCTTTCCAAATGAAGAATTATGCCATACAATAGTATCAAATAATAGTTTTTACTAGAGCACTTTTATCGTGAGGAATTTGCTTCTTCCTCAGAAGTTCTTTTTATCTTTAGACAGGGTTGATTTTTTAAAAGGTCTTTCTTCTAACTTCAACTCATTAGTTCAAGTTTTGCTTTATGGAAAAACATGAAATAAGCATGTTTTTTTCCTCTTATTCCCCTTTTACATATTAGAACATTAAGTGGTAGCTTCTTTGTTTCACGTAGGATACATTGACTATTATATGGGCGTTTTCTACATTTGGCAAAGAAAGCAACTTCCAAATTGAAGTCAGAACTGAAGGTGGTTTCCCAATGGGCCAAACACTGAAATTCAATTAAGCATACTCCCTGATTTAAACAGTTTAGGGATTTGCTGTTTAACCATTTCGAAGTCTTTATTTACCATCATTTATTGTGTTGGCCAATGTCCCGTAAGGAGACAGAAAGCTCATTACTTATTTTAACAGAGATAATATAATGAATTGTTAATAGGCATAAAGCTAACAAAGGTATCAGGGCAAAAGTGGAGCACTAAGTCATCATGGAGTAGCAATTTCAGAAGAAACTACCATCTGCAGGGCTAGAGAGACAAACCAGAGAGCAGAATTGTTAAAACTTGGAAGTTCACATGAGGGGTTTGTGAGCTGGTGCTCGTTTTTAGCTCAGATTAGGGCTCTGGGGGGCAGGGAGGGGAGGGATTACTTGATTTCAGACTTCTTTTTTCAAAATATCTTTTTATTGATTTCAGAAAAGAAGGGAGAAGAAAAGAGAGATAGAAACATCAAGGATGAAAGAGAATAATTGATCAGCTGCCTACTGCATGCCCCACATTGGGGATGCAGCCCACAGCCTGAGCATGTGCCCTGACTGGCAATCAAACCGTGACCTCCTAGTTTATAGGTCAACACTCAACCACTGAGTCACACGGTCTGGCTTGATTTCAGACTTCTGAGGAGGGAGGACTAGCCTATCCTATCGGTTGTGGTGTTTTCAAAGATCTGCGGAAAAAGCTGCTTTTGTAAGTATTGAAAAAACTGCAAACTGGATTCAGCTGCTGATTTTGGAACAAACCATCTCTACAAGATGAAATAGCAAAGCTAGAGAGACACTTACAGCGAAAGAAAGCCAATGGGAGCACAAAGGAAACAGCAAGTCCCTTTCCTTTTTCTAGCCTTTCAGTCTCCCTTTAGCATCCACTCACAGAGCTTCACAGGAGGCCAGCTAAACAGGAATATGGTTCCCAGAGTCCCTGCGCAAGCAAGCATTGCTAAGAAGCATACAGGGTGGGTGTTGAAACTGAGAGACAATAGCTTAATAACTGGCACACTTGTTTTTCTGTGTTTTTAGTTACTTGTGTAAAGAACTGTCTCTTTGGTCTAAATATCACTTCTTCAAAACAGGCCTAAAATTGCTTCGTAAAAGCAGGATATATATCTATCCCATTATCTGGCATAATATTTGATGTACAGTTACTGTTGAACAGATGCATGGTTAAAGTATAATGACCTCATATTTATCAATGTTAGATATGATTTTATTAAGTACATTAATAGTTATAGTTTGCAACATTTTATCTGCCCCCCCCCCAAATAATGCTGGGTTATCATTCCCAGATTTTGGGTCATCTGCAGATTTGATATGCATTACCTAGTATTATAAGTTATGGGTGTGAAATAGTCCTCCTCTAACTTCAGACCACATACCCCGGTAAAGATCACTCAGAGAGCTCTCAAGCATAGGCTCCTGTGTCCTATCCCAGAGACTGTCACTTAGCAGGCATTGAGTAGGACTTGAAAACTCATGTTTCTTGTTTTTTTCTCCATTTATTTTTTAAAATATATTTTTATTGATTTCAGAGAGAGAGATGGAAACATTAGTGATGAGAGAGAATCATTGATCGGCTGCCTCCTGCACGCCCACTACTGGGGATTGAGCCCACAACCCAGGCATATGCCCTTGACAGGAATTGAACCTACAACCCTTCAGTCTGCAGGTCGATGCTCTATCCACTGGGCCAAGCCAGCTAGGGCTCTCCATCTATTTTTAATTGACATATAGTTATATTTAGGTATACAGCATAATGATTTGATATTTGTACACATTGCAAAATGGTCACCACAAGAAGTCTAGTTAGCATCCATCAGCAACATAGTTACACATTTGTGTGTGTGTGTGATGAGAACTTTTAATTTACTATCTTAGAAACTATTGATTAGGTGATACAGTATCATTAACTATAGTCACCATGCTGTACATTACATCCATGACTTACTAGGTGAAGGGAGTCAAAAGGTTCACACTTACAGTTATAAAATAGAAAAGAGAACTCGTGTTCCTAATCAGCCCCCAGGTATCATGCTGCTGTCCATCTATGGACCACATTTTTAGTTACCTCGCTTTAACAAAAGGCCAGAATGTGGCAATCTTTTAAAATAGCTTTATACTTTAATAAATAAAACTATTAGAAACATATTGTGCTTATTATTGAAAACATAAATCATCCTCTTGTAAACTGCAAAAAATCCAGCAATAATTAAAATATAAGTTTATAATTTAACTAGGGGCCCAGTGCAGGAATTTGTGCACCTTGAAAGGAATTGTGGGCCATGCGGCTGGGATAGGCACAGGAACTGATCTTGGCCCATCCTCCTCGCCCCCGCCTGGCACCTCCCGCCGCGGCCCCTGGTCCCCTCTCTGCCTGCAGCCCTGCTCCCGCTGCCGCCGCTCCCACACACTAACACGCTGGCCCCACTTGCACCCACTGACAGTGCGGGACGATTGGGGCTGGCGCCAGCAGTGGGCGCGAGCAGCGGCTGTTGCTCCGATCACCTCTCAGGAGCAGAGGGAGGTGGAGAAGCCCTCAGGGGTGATCAGGGCTGGCAGCTGCTGCTCGCACCCACTACCAGTGCCTGGCACCGGTCCCAATCACTCAGCGCCATCAGCGGACGTGAGTGGCAGCTCCAGCACCAGCAGTGGGTGCGAGTGGGGCCAGCGCTGGCAGCAAGTGCGAGCGCTGGGCAGGACCGTGGCGCGCAGGAGCAAAGAATTTTCAGTAACCACCAGAGGCTCGCCCTGATAACAGCGACCAACGCCCGCCTTGGTCTGGCGCCCCCTCCACCTGCTCCACCATCCCGCCTCGGCCAATGCCTGCCATGTTCCGTGCACACCCCCTGGTGGTCAGCACAAGTCATAGCGACCATTGTTCGGTTGTTTTGCCATTTGGTCTATTTGCATATTAGGGATA
>NW_005370016.1:2813113-2826784 GCF_000412655.1 Myotis brandtii
TATGTATATATTAAAAGTGTAATATGCTAATTACACTGGACAGCCAAATGACCTTCTGGACATCATTCCAGACATCCTTCCGGATGAAGCCGTGGTGGCGGTGGTTAGGGTGATCAAGCAGGCAGGCAAGAGGTTAGAAGTGATCAGGCAGGCAGGTGAGCAGTTAGGGGCAATCAGGCAGGCAGGAAAGCAGTTAGGGGTGATGAGGCAGGCAGGCAAGTAGTTAGGGGCGATTAGGCAGGCAGAGGGGTTAGGGCAGCCGTGGGCAAACTACGGCCCGTGGGCGGAATCCGGCCCATTTGAAATGAATAAAACTAAAAAAAAAAAAAAGACTGTACCCTTTTATGTAATGATGTTTACTTTGAATTTATATTAGTTCACACAAACACTCCATCCATGCTTTTGTTCCGGCCCTCCGGTCCAGTTTAAGAACCCATTGTGGCCCTCGAGTCAAAAAGTTTGCCCACCCCTGGGTTAGGGGCTATCAGGTAGGCAGGCAGAGTGGTTAGGGGGCAATCAGGCAGGCAGGCAGGTGAATGGTAGGAATCAGCAGTCCCAGATTGTGAAAGGGATGTCTGACTGCCAGTTTAGGCCTGATCCCACTGCAGGATAGGGCCTAAACTGGCAGTTGGACATCCCCCAAGGGGTCCTGGATTGGAGAGGGTGCAGGCCAGGCTGAGGGATCCCCTTCCATGCATGAATTTCATGCACTGGGCCTCTAGTATAGGATAATTTAGCATGACACCAAGAAGGACTAAAACAATGTAAATAAAATTATATGGGACACGAATAGGGAAAAATAATCAGAAATCTTGGCTTTTTTCTTTAAAATACTACAGTTGTCATTGAGAGGTTAATTATAAATAATGTTTTACTTGTTTTTATTTGTTCTTAATGGATGGATAATGTGATAAGAATGTGTTGAGAATATTATATTACAGATCATCATTATCCAACTTTAAATATTTCTCTTAAACTCCATCACCTCACTTCAGTTATTTGGGAGCTTACCTTTCACCCAGATCTTCTCTATTGTATTCATCAGGACAGAGTGTATGTTTTTTACCAATTAAAAGAAGGCAGAAAAAAAAAAGTTGGGATGTACTTCTGAAAAGGGAGCAAAGGAGAAAAGCAAAGGAGCTGAAGATTTCTTTCTTTCTTCCTGATTCTGAAATCTTAGAACATTATCATCAGAGCACTTGACACTTCCCACCATGTGTGTCTATAGAGCAGTGTCTCATAGCCACAGGCTTTGTTAAGTGTAGCCAGAAAGAGGGCCCAGTGAAATGATGAGGATCAAATAGGTCAAACCAACCCCCTCTTTAGTCAAATATTGGGGGAAAATATCAAATTAAGTCTAATACCATAGGCCCATAGCTTTGAGTCCTTTTACTTGAGATTCAAATTTCAGATCTTTTCATGTTTAGTTGGGCCCTGGGTGGGTGATTTAAATGCTCTCTGCCTCATTTTCCTCACCTGCAAAATGGACATTAACATGGTACCACTTTCATAAAATTGTTTTGATGATTTATGCATTAATTAAGATAAAGCATTAAAATCAAAATGGCCGATACTAGGCACTCAATACATCCCAGGTGTTATTATATTATCCTATGGATGAATCAATAACATTATCTTCTTATATGGGGTATAGTTAGCCTCTTCACTACAAACATTTTAAGACCAACAATTTGGGAGGAATGTATTACTTGTATATTTTTGGAAATGATTGAAAAAAGGTTATAATTTAAAAAACATTATAATGTATTATTGAAACACTAGAGGCCCGATGCAGGACATTCGTGCAAGGGGCTCGGCCCTCGCAGCCCTGGCTTCATCTAGAAGATCATCTGGAAGGATGTCCAGAAGGTTGTTTGGCTGTTTAGTCTAATTAGCATATTAGCTCTTTATTATATAGGATTATGTTTATCTCCTTTAGAGAAAGGAGAAATAAATACCTGTAGGAATTGTTTAAATAGAGAGATATTTGGATCAATAATGTTACAGGCTATAAAAACTTATAAAAATTTAAAAGAACATGAATAATACAGTATGAGCATTGGTTTTATTTCAGTCTGAAATAATATGTAATGTGCTAGCAATTTGTACATTATAGAACAAACATTCAAATTCTTAATTTATGCTTACATTGTATCTTTAATCCTTTAGTCCTTATTATTTGTTAAAATTCCAAAAAGCATTGAATATATAATAATGTAAAAATCCTCCCACCTGACAATTAATTGTGATTGAAACATGGTAAAAATGGTGCCAAGTACTTAGCAACACTAGTTTAATAATCCTAAGGTAAGTGGACAAGTTATAGCCATCTGATTTCAATCCATATCACTCTGACTTTGCATATTTAGTGGCTGTGTTGGCAGAGCTATTCCTTGACCTCTTCATCAAAAAGAAATTATTTCACAAATAATAGTGTCTTGGGACATACTGTCACTACAGATATTATACTCCCTTTCTCACTACATAGTTGGGAAGGGTAACCTAAAAATATAAATGTATGTGTATGTTTCTGCACATGCAGGTGTACACATTTCCCATCCTAGGAACCTGCTTCTTCCGCATATCCAGATACTTTCACACATGAGCATGTCCTCCATTCTCTTCATTCCCATGGCACTTTACTGCAAACTGCAGATGTTAACTTCCAGATCTTGTGGTAGAAGGAGAGAGATCCCGGATCTGCTGTGATCCATCTAAGTTAGCAGTTAACCTTGATTGCACATTGCAATCTCCTGGGGAACCGAAGGGCTCACATTTTATAAAATCTTGGTGATTTTTAGCCAAGTTTTTAGACCACTATTTTAAAATTAAAAACTAGGTTTTTTGCCTTACTACTACATTCTTGCCACTTTCCCATCCAACCCTTATAACCGGGATTCCTGCCAACCTCTGATTAAGACATCTATTGAGTTCATCCGTGATGACAAAAATATTTTTCCCTTTATCCTGTAACAATGAACATATTTTGAGGATATCTACTTAATTCAAATGAATTAATATTTGTGCCAATATGTATAAAGCACCATGCTAGCTGCCACTGGAAACACTATGAAGAATTTGATATAGCATTTATTTTTTATTTTTTAATTCCAGAGAATCACTTTATTTATTTTAATCAATCCACATTTATTTTTTATGTTATTACTTTTAATTTGTCTTTATTGTTGAAAGTATTACAGATGTTTTCTTTTTCCCCCCAATTGAGCCTCTCCATCCTGCTCCTACCCACTCACCAGGCCTTCACTGCCCTATTGTCTGTTTCAATCACGGAGCTTAAAATTTGTGAAAAGAGACAAACATATGTACAGTAGTCCCCCCTTATCTGCAGTTTCAGTTACCCATGGTCAGCTGAGATCTCAAAATATTAAATAGAAAATTCCAGAAGTAAACAATTCATAAATTTTAAATTGTACACTGTTTTGAGTAGTGTGATGACGTATCTTGGCCTCAACACTCCTTCTGCCTGGGAAGTGAATCATTTCTTTGTCCAGCATATCCAGCAATATACGCACCCTACCCATCAGTCACTTAGTAGCTATTTTTGCTTTCAGATTGACTGTTGAGGCATCACAGTGTGTGTGTGCGTGTACAAGTGCCCCTCATTTTACTTAATAATGTCCCCAAAGTACCAGAGTAGTGATGCTGGCAATTTGGATATGCCAAAGAGAAGCCATAAAATGCTTTCTTTATGTGAAAAGCTGAGTACAGTACGATAAAATATTTTGATATACCACATTCCATTTTGTTATTGGTTATTGCTAGTCTCATACTGTGACTAATTTATAAATTAAACTTTACCATAAATATGTATGCATTGGAAAAAACAACCGTTAGGTTTTGGTACTATTCGTGGTTTCAGGCCTCCATCAGAGGTCTGGGAATGTACCCCCATGGATAAGGTGGAACGACTATACTAAGATTTTCATATCAGAAAGGCTTTGATGCAGTTTCTCAACACTGGCTGCATATTTGAATCACCTGGGCAGTTTTTAAAAATACTGATGCCCTGACTGGTTTGCCTCAGTGGATAGAGCGTTGGCCTGTGGACTGAAGGGTCCCAGGTTCGATTCCGGTCAAGGGCATGTACTTGGTTGTGGGCACATCCCTAGGTGTGCAGGAGGCAGCTGATTGATGTTTCTCTCTCATCAGTGTTTCTAACTCTCTATCCCTCTCCCTTTCTCTCTGTAAAAATCAATAAAATATATTTTAAAAATAAAAATAAATAAAATAAATAAAAATACTAATAAGCAGTCACACCCCCAGAAATGCTGGTATTAAATCTGTGCTTTCCCAGGTGAGGGCTTCTCCAGCATTAACAGCAATTAAAACAAAAAGTGCTAAGACAATGAGGAAAAGAAAGGTTTTAGGAAGAGTAGCATTTAATAGTAACAGAAATTACTCATCATGAATTTACAATATGCTTGAATCTTTACATGAATTAACTCATGTGATCATCACAATGATCCTTGAAATAGGTGTTTCTATAATCCCCTTTTTTTCTTACAACTGGGTAAGCTGAGTCACAGAAAAATTAAGTAATTTACCCAAGGTTAAGTAGGTGGTGGGGCCCAAACCAGAACTAGGGAGCCGACTTTAACTTGTTCTCTGAAATACTGAGAACAAGGGATTTAGGGAGTAAATGAATGAAAACACACATGCAGAAAAGCAGTATGGAGGAGCGTATACAGGCAAGGGCTCAGGAGCCAGCCTTGTGCCTATTTGAATCTTGATCTTTCACTAACTAACCAAGTTATTCAGCTTCTCTGTGCCTCAGGATCCTCATATGTACAATTGGAATAATATGACAGAGTCATTTTGAGGATGAAATATGTTGATGCATTCATATTAGCAATCACAATTGTTGTTTTGAAGAAAAGAAAAACAACTAGGGAAGCTGACATGTCTGGTTGTGAAATGGTGAGGAATCCAATATGCTAGGTTATGGGAAGGGCAGTGACCTACGCTATAGTTAGCATGACCATAATTCCAGGTTTACAACTGTTGTCCTGCTGTAATATTTGATAGTGCCTGCTTTACTCATAACTGTGTGCTGGTTGGAACATTAAATAAATCTACCCTAGCTATAATATATCAGGCTGTAACACCCAAGCAAAGGGTTTAGAGAGATAACCACTCAAATAGACTTTGAGTTGAAAAGTACCATATCAGAAAAAAATAAAGTCTGTGCTTTATAAAGATAACTTAGGCAGCAGAGTGTTGGATGAATTGAAAAATGTGACAATGTCCAAATGCAAAACAGTATAAACACGTGCTTTGAGAGATAGAGTGGGCATTTGGTGGCATAAATCAAGGGGAAAGGGCTTAAGAATGGGATGTATTCTAGTGAGATTGAATCTTTAATCTTTGAAGTCAGGGATCAAGCCAGGAATTGTTTCCTTATTAAGGCCATGTGTGCCTGAAACACGCAAGAAGACCAGGTCTTAATAAATGTGGTCGAATTGCCAGTGTGTGGGTTTGGATTTTTCTCACTGCAGAAAATAACAGCGATTCAGGCCAGACTAGAAAACACAATGTCATATCTCAGCCTTTATGACCCAGGGCCCAGGAATGGGGACTAGCTAAGCAGGCTCAACTGTGTGATAATAGAAGAAATGGAGAAAGAAGACCAGAAAGAGGGGTGGTTGCTGTCAGAGCTTATAAAAGGTAACTGCCATTCATTTGAAGGAGCACCAGAGGGCAGCTCTTATGAAACGCAGTAAGTCTGTCATCATTTTCCTTACCTTGGTGATTTTCATGAGGTTATGATTTCTCGATCCAAGATTCTTTTAAAAGAACATATCACCTCTCACATAACATTCCAGAAACATGGCAAATAACAAGTGTGACTGCGAAGTGAACTATGACTGGAAACTAAAGCCAAACTTTCTGCATTCCTTGCAAGTACCCATAGTTCCCTTAATTATACTCGGGCTTGTAAACAGGAAAGTGTTTCACAGATGTAGAGAATCCAAAAGGTAAGCCAAAGAAATAAAATAAATATATGGTCTGGCAAAAACCACACTAGATTAAAGCAACATTATTTACTAAGGGAGAAGAATATTTTGAAGAAATAGTAGCAACAATGGAAGCATATGCAAATGCTACTTATTTGGGAAAGCTTTATGACCGAGAAAAAGATTGTCAATTTTGATAAATATAACAAATGTGTAAAAAAAAATGAGGGGAGTCATATTTAAAAATTGCAACTTTAAGAAAAAATAATCTATCTACCTATTATCACAACTTCCTTAGAGAGAGGTCCTAGAATCCATTCCTTCTGTGGTTATAACTGAAAATAATTTTTACAATTCTTTCCAATATATTTCAACTATTAAATACCTACAACTTGTTTTACTAATTCATGTTTTTCTAAATTCTGAGGCTTTACAGACACTTTAGTATTGCATTGCTCTTATCCAGATTTCCATCTATGTAACATCAGAAAGTCTCTGATGCCAATATGAATCTGATATAATTCACTGTTGGGTAGTGAATCAGACCAGCAGTTTAAGAGAGAGTTTTCAGAGAAAGTCCAATTGTGTTTAAAAACATCTGTACTTTCCCTCCCTCTCAGCATCTGGAAGGCACACATGAAGTTGATTGAGGCCATTAACATGAAGTATTTTAATCAAAGTTAGTATTTGACTAGAATTTGTTCCATTTATTAGCAATTATCATGATGCTTATCACTTATTTTTGTAGCACACGTATGTGAGCACAACAAGCTTGTGATTTAATTTGCTTTCCCAGAATTCCTCTCTCCTCTCACTCTCCCTGGCAGGACGTCACTGTGGTGACATCTGTTTCTTGTAGAGCTATCAAGAACGATAAGCAGCTTCTTGTGTTGCTTAAGTCATGGATTTTTTTCTTCCTTTCTCCAACAGCTAATGCGCTCCCTTTCTGCCATATGGAAAAGATAAATACCAGAACCTAAAATAGCTGAGTAAAAGAGAATCAAGAATGAAACTCTTTGAATGCTCACCATGAAGGAAATACTTATGCAGAATGTTCAAAGGTGTTGAACTTTTCATGTTATTGTTATTCAATTAGTGACCACATCAAAAATATGTTAGCTAACAAAAAAAAGTCCTTTATGTCATCTTATTAAAAAGTTCAAATGGACACAAACTGTTAAAACTACATATCATTTCCAGGCATTTATTGCTATAGAACAAAACACCCCAAATCTTAGTGGTTTGAGATTACATGTTAGTATTAACCTAATGAGTCTGTGGCTTGACTGAGCTCAGCTTGCTGGTCCCAACTAATGTCTCTTGTGCCCTTGCAGTGAGATACAGACCGGAGGTGCAGTCATCTGAAAACTCGACTGGACTAGCTAACTGCAATGGCTCACTCATAGGGCTGCAGTTGATGAAGGCTGCTGCTGGGAGCTCAGCTGGCACTGTAATCTTTGGCACTGAGACCCACCTGTGCATGATGCTTGGACTGTTCATGTAGCTTGATTTCAAGATGATGTGTCCAAAACACACGTGTCCCATGATACCCAGGCAATAAGAGACAACGTTTCTTATGATCCAGATTCAGAAGTCATTTGTCATCAATTATCACATTCTAGTATTCAAAGAGTATTTCAATGTCAACTCAAGTTCAAGAGGAAGGGAGCACACAAGGGCCTGAATACTCTCAATTGGGGATCATCTTTGAAGACTCGTTATCGGACTCCAAAGTAAAACTATGCATAGAAGGAGAGAGAGAAGTTCTCTGTGAAAATTATTTTAATTTAAAGAATTTACAGATTTGGGGTATAGTTTGTTATAGAACACCTAATTTCACTCAGTGCCTATAAGATTACATAACATTGAAATAGAGTTTGATCCTCATGACCATATGTTAACAAAACTATGTTTAGTAAACTAGGTTTCACATTATTCCCATTACTGCAGTATTTGTATTTTAGGCATAATTGTTTTGTCTACTTTAATATTGATAATTTCAAATAATGATGTCTAGCATTCTTAATCATTAAAATATTCCAGAAATTATCAATACTATAATAAACCTAAGAGAGATATTATCCTGATACTAATATCTATCCTGATTTTACAGATAACATCAACTGAGCCTCAGAGATTAAGAACTTGCTAAGAATCACATAGCTAGTGACTGGCAGAACTGCAGCTTAACCCTAAGAATATGGATCCAGAGTTTATACTTTTAAAATATAAGAGCTGCTGCAAAGTCCTGCATTTAGACACAGTGTCCCGATAGCTAGTAATGTAGTCATGTTATCCTGCAATGGAATCTAGGTCAGGGTTTTAATTTTTTAATGAAGTGAAAGAGAGAAGATTTGATATGTCAACAGACTGATTTTATATTAATTAGACATATGTTTTAATACTATGGTATGCTGCTACTTGTACATTAATTGCTTTTGGCTTTATTTTCTATAAAATTTATATTTAAAGAAAAGACCAGAGATTTTGAACCCAGATATACTGAGAAGTCAACAGATACATGAGATTCACAGGAATTGTATTCCGTATTAATTGTTGGTAATATACTGCAAGCAAACAAAGATTTTTTTTTTATCCACTTGGACATCTTGGCTGATTGAATTAAATGTCTTTAAGCTTCCAGACAGGGTTCAGAAAATCAGATTGGATATCAATCATTCAGCAGTGGCTGGAATTTGACATTCAGGCTAAGGAGCAATACAAAGTACTTTGGTAGAAAGAAGAAAGAAAAAAAACAAAGCTATTTCTAGTTCCTAGATTGTAAGGAGTGTCACTTTTCTGACTACATATTCCTTTCTATCCTTCAATACTCCACTTAGTTTTCAATCCTTTGCTAAGGCATGCCCTTAGTGGCCCCTAAAATCCTGTTCGTATCTGTCATTATTTTTGTTTGTTTCTTCCACTATATTTTAGACACTTCAAGAATGAGGTCATTCATTTCCTTATCTCACTGCCTAACACAATGTCTGCTATCTAATCAGGACTAAAAAATGTCTTTTGAATGAATAAATGAATAAATGAATGAATATTAAATTTTACTCTCAGTACATAAATAAATTGGCTTAAAAAGAAATTATTTCTTTGTAATTAACAAAGTTATTGGTAAGTAGTGAATGAAATTGCAACCCAATTTCATAAAAGAATACAATAAACAATTTGCTTTAAAAATAAAGTGATTTTCTAACTTGAGTATGACCTAATTTATTAATCCTTAATATGAAATTGCGTCATTTTTTTCTGTACCAAGAAGACAAGATGTTTTCTAAAAAGAATTTTTATTGTTTTGTTTTGGGAATTTGTTTAGAAAATACAAAACAGGTGTGGAACATCTGTCGTCATTTTTAAAAACTTATAAAATAATTTTTGAGTGTGTATTTCAGAAAACATACAAAGTTAGTTTGATTTCAATGCAAATAAAATAAATATAGATATTTATAAGTACCACATTAAAAGTATTTTAAATTAATATAATAACTAAAAAATGAACTCTAATGTTTAGAACACTAAGAGAAGAATAAATAAAACAAACTTGTTAATTCACAGGTATTTATCACCAGATATAACTCATTGAATAATGTTGCTATAGACTATTTGTTATTCAGAGAAAATTCACATTTCTTTTGAAATCAGATCTTACAAAAAAATTTTGTTTTATAAATTCTTAGGTGATAATAATGGGATTTAATTTATTTTGTTGATTTTTCTCATTGTTAAACTTGACTGACATTAAGAAAAAACAAATACTGCCAACAGTTCAAGTTGCAACCATAAATAATAACTCCATAAATTGTAATGTTCACAAGAATAATTTTTGCATCTCTTACAACTCTATTAAATGTTATGTGTACAGAAAACCTTGTTAGTCTCCCTAAATATTGTTAGAGAAATGTGAGAAGAAGATATCCAAAGAAGAGTCATTTTTTCTTTATTAAAAAAAAACAACAAAAAACTTAGCCCTGACTGGTTTGGCTCAGTGGATAGAGTGTCGGCCTGCGGACTCCTAACTCTCTATCCCTCTCCCTTCCTCTCTGTAAAAATCAATAAAATATATATTTTTAAAAAACTTAGAAACACTTTATTCATGCTTTCTGATGTGTTTCTATCATGATTTAATTAATTAATTGAACAAAGTGTAGCCAACTCAGTGAAAAATGTCATAACCAGACTTAGAGGACAGAAGAAATAGTTCAAGTTTTATAAGTAATTTAAATTAATTTGCATAATTACTAATAACTTAGAGTTTGATAATTTAATAATTATTAAGAAAATTGATATTAAACTACATATGTAATATGAAGGTGAAATTCAAAACTTATGTAATAAACCATAGAATAACTTTAAAACACAATTTCTATATATTCATGGACCCATATTTCTGAAAGGTGAAGAGAAACTCCCTAAATGGAAATTATAAACATGTATTCTTGATATTGTCCATATAGCTTCTTAGAGTTCCAGTTTATAAAAAGAAGTACTAGAGTAAATACATTTTTTCTACTATAAACACATTTTTAGAAATAGACACATGACAAGTCATTTGGAAATATTTTATACCAGTATAAAAATGAAACATAGATATTTCATAGAATTACCACAAAATGACACCAAACCCTGACAGTTGAAAATAATTTTTCTTACATTAAAGAACATCATTTCATCAAACATTTTTATTGCTATGCACATGAATATTTGAAGATTTTTATTCTATTTGTAAGAAACATTCTAGAACTTAACAATATAGCAAGTGACAGATCATAGTCCAAACCCTAAGGCTAATGTACCAAATAGTTACATTTGTGACCTACATTTGCTGGTGATTAGTTGATGAATAAGAACAACTATGACTGACCTCTAGGTCTGAAATATTAATAACTCATCTTTATTAAATACTTTCTTTATGCCAAATAGAAACTTTATGATAACCACTTAGATTTGGTGAAGTTAAGGAACTTGAACAAGGTCACAAAACCAGTAAGCAGCATAATCAGGATTCAAATCCAAGAAGATTGGCCTTTGTACCCACACCCTGGGCCCTATAGAGCATTTAGTAGTTCTCTGTTTATAATGAGGAAGCTGAGGTCCACTGAATTAAAATAACTTGTAAAAAAGCCTTGCAGAAATCTTTGTTGATGCCAAAACTAAGCCGCATAATTTACTCCATGTCCCAAACATGTCCCACTGTGACAACTGTTCCCTTCTCCCCTAGAAGCTCCAGCTTCTCTCGGTATCATAGATTTCCATTTACCTTGTCTTACTCAGCCCCTTCTAAGACCTGTGCCTTTTTCCAGAGTCTCTAGCCTATCTCCTCCATTCATGGGCCAGCCTCATGCAACATTCTACATCTACTTGGACTTTGGTTTAGGTCATGTGGCCAAAATGGAAAGACCCTGAATAAGGCCAAGTAGATAAGAGAGTTACAGTTTTAGACTGACAGAGGGATCTGACAAGAGATAAATAAATAATGGGGAGAGTGAGAAATCTTGAAAATATGAGAAACAAGAGAAGAATGGATGTCTTAATCTGAATAAAAAAGAATCCTTAGAACAAGAGGAAGTTTCTGGTTCTGAATGTTTGGAGGGTGATGTGATTGATGCTGTCTTCTAGTTGCTCCTCCAGACCCATTCTTCACTCTGTGTCCTGGGATACCGGCTTCTCTTTCCTCTCGCAGTGGAAGTTCCCAGCAGGCCCCTGGAGGAAAGAAGAAATGTATTTATGCCCTTAATTTCCGTTTGCTGGTTCACTGTGGCTTGGCTATGAAATTCTCCACAGTCTCCCATCCAGTCAGGCTGCCTTCTCCTTGTGCTGTCCTCCTTGAGTTCCAGAACCACCTCCTTCCTTGCCCCTTCATGCCCAGCAAGGATGATGGTTCTGTTGTGTTGGTTGTCTAAGAGCACTGCATGCCCTGGATGTTGTCCCCAGGTCCCTGACTGATATAGTAGGTCTGGAAGATCAGGGATAATTACTCAATAAATCTCATTGGCAGTAAAGAATAGAATAAAGAGACATATTTCAATTGAATATTACTAAGAAGCTTTTTCTGAACCACGTCAATGAAGAATGCAGCCAGAGGAAACATTTGGATGGTGTCCCCAGGTCCCTGACTGATATAGCAGGTCTGGAAGATCAGGGAGAATTACTAAGAAGCTTTTCCTGAACCACGTCAATGAAGAATGCAGCCAGAGGAAACAGTAATCTTCATCATTTGAAGATAAAAGTCAGGTAGTTATGACTCGTCAGTACAGTGAAGACCTCTGAAATGAGGTCCCAAGCTCACAAGAGACCAAGTCACAAGTAAATTTTGGATGTTGCTGAAAATGCATTGTACTAAGTGCTTTAGAGAGCATTGCCGTTTAACAGCACTCATTTAATAAGGCAGTGTTAGTGTCAGCCCAGTCTGTGTATATTGTTTTTTAAAAATAAAGGTCCAAAATGAAGGAAAAAAGAATATATGATATTTAATGTACTTATTATATACTAGAAACTGCACTAAATATTATTTTTAATGTCAGATTTATTGGGGTTTAATTTATATAGAATACGAGTTAAAATAGAAATAGTTAAATGTAAGAGTTAAAACAAGTGACACAATCCCTGCCCTCAGAAGTATGCCATAGAATCTTCAGCCCCATATAAAGTTAGGTGCCAAATTACTTCACTAAAAATATACCATCTTAGAAGTGCAAAGAAAATCATGGGTTTACAATCTGGCAGCAGATGATGACTGTAACTAGCCTGGAAGTGGGAACCGTACTTCACACTCCCTGGTTCTGAATCCAGGTTCTGCTACTTGCTAGGGGGCAAAGAGGTTTCAATATCTCTATAGGCCATAGTTACTTTATTTCTAAAAATAAAGATTGTCGTTTATGTGACTTAAATGAGTTGACATGATGTGGTATTTAGGACAGTGCCTGGCACATATGAAGAGCTCAATAAATGTTAGCTATAACATGATCAGGGACATATTGTCAATTCCAGTTCAAATCCTGAGTTGGCCTCTTGCCTGACGTTCTTTTAAATTCAGGAAGATCAGTGTCTGTGAATGGATTTATTTTCTTCCTTGTTCTGACTGAGTTTAAGATGACATTTGTTAATATTAGGGAGCTGAAACTTACCTGAGGAAATAAAAAATGAGATTTGGGTTTTCTTTCAACTTTTGAGTTTTATTATTCAGCGTAAAATACCTCATCTATATTTATTGGCCTCTATGCCTATGTAAGTTATCAAGTACCCTACAATAGCACGTTATTCCTTTTGTTCTAGTTGACAAAATAAAAAAGTAAGGTATGGACAGTTAGGACATGTCAATAGCAAACTTAGTGTTAAAGACAAAATCAGGATTAAATATTGATAAGGTTCTTTCCTTCTTTTTGCTTGCCAAACCAAATCAACCTCACACACACACATACACACACACACACATACACACTATATATGAATATATATGTATAACCATAGATATTATATATGAGTATGTAATATATAATATATGTATATACATGTATATTATCTACACTAATAAAAGAGAAACATGGTAATTAGCGTACAGTCCCTACCCTTCCCATTGGCTAATCAGCATATCCTTATGCAAATTAACTGTCAGCCAAGATGGCAGCCGGCAGCCAGGCAGCTGGAAGCGAACATGAGGCTTGCTTGCTCCAGTGACTGCAGACTCCAA
>NW_005370016.1:2828264-2831337 GCF_000412655.1 Myotis brandtii
CCTGCCCCAAGTAACAAAATTTTCATCATTGTGCCTCTAGTATATATATAAAATGACATACTTTTGCATCAAGAAAAAGAGATCTGCATTTGAATTACTTTTGTCTTCCAACCTTAGAGTACTGGACTCCTTATAATTTCCATTATGTTACAAAAACAACTGCATTGGATTTTCTTAATATTTCTCTTGTTACTAATGCAGTTTCAAGGACTGGAAGGAAAAAATAAGAAATCTCTAAATTTACTCTAGAAAGAAAAAAAATTAAAGAGTTAAAGTCACAAGTTTTAAATTTCATATTCTCCCTAATACTTAATTATATCTTTTAGAATATTTTTTTAAATTTGCGATAATTCTTCATATCCAGAGTATTCATAGAGTGTATGATAAATCCATTGTGTCAAGGCATACACAACTAAAGCCCTATTATTTTTAAGAGAAGAATTCAATAAGCCGCCTGATTGAAGCATTACAAATGTGAATTATGCATGTGAAATAGATTTAGATTCTTTTCAGTGAACTTCTCATCGTTTGGATTCACCTGATGTTTGAGCCATAGGGTCTTGAAAAAGAGTCCAGCTTTGGAGTGAAGTTTAAAAGGCAGAACGAAGCAGCCAAAACCAAGTGATGAGAAGTGTCACTCGATCTGCCATGGGATAAAATGGGCAGGTTTTGCTTGGCTGTGGCCACAGGTGGAACATAATCTTGATGGCTTCATCTACAAGTCTCTTGAGAATTTTTCCCCACATCATGGAAATCTGGTTGAACTCAGTCTGACAGATGGATTTCAATTTGCAGAAATGTGGCGACTCTGTAACTCAGGACTGAAAGAAACAGGGCCACCAGTCTTCCTGGAAAGGGACATCTGTTGCTTGGTTTTCTCTTCCTACCCCTGGGCATGCACTCTTGCAAACAGTAATATATGAACTGCCCCCTGCAGATAATCCTGTTATACTACTGAAACTTATATGTGGATGAAAGAACCAGATGAGTGAGTTACAGTAATAAATTCTGGATTTCTGCAATTGCATTTTAAGTCATTTTATGTTATATTTACAGTGTGACCTAGCTCCGAAGGTTCACTGTCACTGAGATATAATCAGGTTGTGGCTCTGTTCTCCAGGATCAACTAAGAGGGTTGATGTTCATGAAAATGTTATTTGAAAGTTACTTTTGATATATGTGAAGTTTTTATTCAGAAATGGAAGTTTAGTCAGAATTTGAAACTGGGAACATTCAATCACAAATATTACAAAATGCTATAGTTTTTCCCTTTCCTGTTGCCCCATCTTCCTGTAAATTGTGTTATGCCTTTATACATTTGGAAATGCAAGACCTAAAAGGCTGATTAGAGAGATATAATAGCATCTTGGGTAATTATCTTTTAAGGTAGTTTATTTTTAAAACAAATTTGGCTGTATTTTTAATATTGGCAATCTATACAAATACTTGTGAGTGCAAAGTCTTCACATTTCTTTCTTTTCTCACCTATGTGGTATACATGATCCCACAAGAGAAAACTAAGTCTGTGCTTGGCCATTACTGAAGGGCTCAAAGGTATTCCCCCTGCAGTGTGTGCTCCCTGTTTGGACAATTCTTTCTCCACATATCCCCAAGGTTTGGTCCCTCATTGAATTCAAGATTCTGTTCAAAAGTTACTTTATCAGACTTCCTTTCCATACCCACTCCACTGAATCACTTTCTATCCACCTTCTGTTTTTTCTTTATAACACATCACCATTGACACATTTATTTTTGTACTGGAGGCCCAGTGCAAGAATTTGTGCACATTGAAAGGAAATTAATTAGAAGAAATATTTTAATATCACTATTCGCCCTTTCTCTATAATAGAAATGTCAACCAAATTCCCAATTGACAATGACAGATCGAAACACACACATGCAATTGGCACCAGTGAGAGCTTTATATGTATCATACATGCATGAGTCAACTTAGCCTTTTATAGATATAGAATAAACTTGCTTCATTAGACCTGCTTTCTGATTTAGCTAATTTTTTCCCAGCCCAGGGAAGCACCCCAACTTCTCTTTCAGGTAACTGTCAGCAACACAGCAGTAAATATCAACACAAAGCAGATTATTATTGTAGATCACACAGGGAGAACAAAGGGTAAAATATTTAACTGCAGCAGTGTTTGACTATATTCTGTGCAGTGAGAAAGCCAGAAGTCATTTTCAAGGTCCACCATTTCTTACTTCTTTTCAGTCAGGTCAAGTTACTAAGCTTTCTAAATCTGTTTTCTGGATAATGAAAAGAAAATAGGATTCTACCAATTCTCCTATCTACCTACTCCAGGACTTCTGTGAGGATCAAATGAGATGAGGCACAGAAAATGCTTCACAAACATTTGGTTAAAGTGTGAAATGTTTGCACCTGGCTATAAAGCAAGTTGTGTTCCTGGGCTGAAGAAACTGCAAGGATGCTAGTCGTCACTAGGGAGAGGAAGCTGGGCATTGCTACGTGATGCCATTACCTGGCACCCACAGCCACTGTTTCCAGGCTGGGCTGGGCTGTGGGCCGCATTTTGTGCCATGGGGTCTCAGCAGCATTGGCTGCAATTTGGTGGGGTGTCACTCAAGGGTGGTGGTGGGGCTTGTGTCCCACTTGGGGGAAGCTGAGTGTTGCTTTGTGGGTGCCAGGTCTGTAATGCCATTTCGCTGAGGACCTGGCACCAGTGTGCACCACAGCAACTCCTGCGTTGAGCATCTGCCCCCTGGTGGTCAGTGTGCATCACAGCGACCAGTAGAATGGTCAGACACTTAGCATATTAGCCTTTCATATATAGAGACTAGA
The DNA here is from genome assembly GCF_000412655.1 of Myotis brandtii. NCBI lineage: Eukaryota > Metazoa > Chordata > Mammalia > Chiroptera > Vespertilionidae > Myotis > Myotis brandtii. The sequence goes on from NW_005370016.1 coordinate 2,831,077, forward strand.
AGCCCAGTGCACAAAAATTTGCCCAACCTGTGCCCTCTCACAGTCTGGGACCCCCTCGGGAGATAACACCTGCTGGCTTAGGCCCACTCGCCTGGTGGCAGCTGGCACACCTGATCCCACGGTGTCTGCCCCATCTCCCCCAGTTGCAGATGGCAGGCCCAGGTCCCGTGCTGGGTCGGGCGGCTGCTCAGATAGTGCTGCTGCCTGCCCTGCCCACCCCATCTCACACATGACAGGCCCGGGTCCCGGGCTGAGGTGGGC
>NW_005370016.1:2831556-2844857 GCF_000412655.1 Myotis brandtii
TTTGCATATCACGCTGATTAGCCAATGGGAGGCATAGCGAAGGTATGGTCAATTACCATGTTTGTCTATTATTAGGATTGTCTACCTCCTGTACTGAAATATAAGTTACACCAGAGAAAGTACTTCAGCTGCTTTTTTTCTCTGTTGTACCTACAAAAGTGCGTGGCATACAGTATTTTCTCAATAATATTTATTGAGTTAATAAAGATGAATTGGCCCCAGAGAAAACCAATAAATCAGGTACCTTCTCAGATTTCCTCAAATATACTTCTCCCATTACTTTCTTGTTCTTATTGTCTCTTACCCTATTTTCAATCAAACCAGAGGGTTGTAACATCTGTCCTGCTTTTACAGTTTCCTTTAATATTCTGCCTCTGCTGCTCTTTATTCTTTTAATATATCTGCCTCTAGATACAGGAGGATAAACTCAGGGCAGGGTCAGATGAGCTGCTGTATCTATTTCTGGACTATGCATTTGGGAAGAGATGAGGTTTTACTCATAATCCATCCTTTTGTCTTGGCCTTTATCCACCCTGGAAAACTCTTTGAGAGGTTCCTTCTATTAGACCCTCAATTCACCATCTCCTGCTATGTTCTGTAAGGGACTGGAGAGGGTGGAGGCAGGAGAGAGCTCCTCTTCCTATTTCCCACGGTGTTGCCTCCCATTTCATGCACTTACAAACCCTCAGAGTCCCAAGTACTTTTTACCTCATTTTATTTAGTATATAAAGATATCTTAAAATATGAAACTTACATTCATGCCCAGCTTTTGGATCCCTGAATCAAGCTCTATTTACCTGTATTTTTCTATCAGTGATTGTGACTTCATATTAGAAATGAAATTATTTGGCTCAGTGGATAGAGCATTAGTCTGCAGACCAAAGAGTCCCAAGTTTGATTCCAGTCAAGGGCACATACCTCAGTTGCAGGCTTCCCCTGGCTGGGCCCTGGTCAGGCTCCTGCAGGAGGAAACCAATCAATGTGTTTCTCTCACATCAATATTTCTCTCTGTCTTTCCCTCTCTCTTGCACTCTCTCTAAAAAATCAATGGAAAAATATCCTCAGGCGAGGATTTTAAATAAAAAAGAGAGAGAAGAAATGAAATGAAATGGTCTGCACTTATCAGAGTGCAAATCAAAATTGCTTCCTTAGGCCTCCTAACAAAATTACGACCAATCTATCTCCTGCTTTTTAATGGCCACATCACAGAAGTGTCTCTGTCCCAGAGGAGAGTAAAAAGCATGGGAGAGAAACTTGGATGAAGGATGTATATCCGCGTCTGTTGAAGCCATTGGGACTATTTTCCCAAATGTTTGCTTGTGATTCAATCAATTCTATCATCCATAGTAAGCAACTAGAAGAATCCCCAAAAAACTGTGGAGTGCTGCCTCCACAGAAGAAAAAGAAATGTATGGACTTGAATGCCAGGCACTTTTTGACAGTAAAAGTTGTATAGTTAGAAATAAGAGGCTAGAGTTTCAGGGTGAGGGCAGAACTGGAGACACATATATACATGCTTTCTTAGTATCCTAAGGGGATTATATAGGGCAAATCTGAACACATTTGGAATTCTGCTCTTTTTTTCTTTTATTTATTTATTTTTTTAACAAATACTTTGGCAGTCTAGTTTTGTTTGGTTCTCAGAGTAATTTTGCTATTAAATCTATTACTACTAAGTAAAACTTTCTGCTGAACAATCTATAGCTAAACTCATTACTATTAACTTAATTTTACAATGGAAAACTTTATTTAATGTATTTTACCACAATATATTATCTTATTTTCTCCCAGTAACCTGTTCTATAAGCCCCAGATTTTTTCATTTTCTTCACTTAAATTCTCATCTATTTTGTGAATTTAAATGGCATTGGAAGTATTTATTTATTTATTTATTTATTTATTTAATATATTTTATTGATTTTCTAAAGAGAGGAAGGGAGAGGGATAGAGAGTTAGAAACATCAATGAGCGAGAAACATTGATCAGCTGCCTCCTGCATGCCCCCCACTGGGGACGCGCCCACAGCCAAGGAACATGCCCCCGACCAGAATCAAACCCGGGACCCTTGAGTCCGCAGGCCGACGCTCTATCCACTGAGCCAAACCGGTCAGGGCGGAAGTATTTAACTATAATGTGAGGAGGGGACAAAGAAGCATTATTTTTCCCCATAGGTCTTTCACCAGCAAATGCTTATGAAATCAAGGAGGCCTCTAATCAGAACACACAAACATTTCACTTCAGTAAGAAACAAATTTCCAGAAAGCAACAAAATCTGTTCCAAAAATGCAAGTAATAGAGTAATTCAACAAGAAAGTCACAGTGATAAGGTGTTAGTGGCATCTGAGTGACAGGAACAAGGAGCAGCAACAGCAGAAACAAATTGCCATCAGTGAAAACAACTGCAATGCTTGTAGAACTGACCTTTTTTGAATTGCTAACCCCAGCTTTTCTCTGCACCAGGAGGCCTATAAGTAGGATTCTAGGATCTACTACAAATTCAGTAAACATCTAGACATTTATCAATGTCACTGTTTCCTACCTTGCTTCCAAAGAATTAGAGCTTCCAACAATAAAAAAAAGAGAGAGAGAGAGAAACTATATGAAAGAAAAATTAGAGTATAAAAAAATGAAACCAGAGATGATGTTATTACATGAAATGGAAGCCTTAAGATCTAATCAATTTGCCCTGGCCAGTGTGGTTCAATTGGTTGAGCATGGTCCCCAGTCAGAGCACATGACTGGGTCATGGGCTCGATCCCCTGTAGGGAGCTTGCAGGAGGCAGCCAATTGTGTTTCTCTCTCAAATCAATATTTCTCTCCCTCTCTCTCTCCTCCTCTCTCTCTCACCCTTTCCCTTCCTCTTTCTCTCTCAAATAAATAAAAACATATTTTTTTAAAAAAAGAGATTTAGTGAACTTGATCTAGAATTTTGCCTCTAAACGTTCTCTAGAACTCAAGTAAAGTGGGAAACAATAAATTATTTTATTTAATTGTCCACAAGATAAAATCAAACTAGTTGCTCAGTAATTTTCCAGGAACTGAGAAAAATGTTTCACATAAATAAGACTTGTGTAATGTCACAAATAATGTTCTATCAAAAACAGACTTTATAGTAAATATAAAACATTTTATAGGGATGTTTCCCATGATATACTAATGATGTGATGAATCATTAAAAGTGAATCTGCAAATACTCCAAACAGGGACCTTCTCTGGGAAATATAATGCCATGAGCTGAAGATACTAGATAGTATATTTTTCCCCACTGAGCTTTTGGTAATATTGAGCAGCTCTACCTCAACATACATTCCTTGAGAAGTTTCAGAAATGCACATATTCCATACTGCTGGTTATGTGCACACTGTTATACCTGAACATTCAGCACTGCAGGAAAATTTGACAACTACTTTTTTCCCAACTACATCTTAACTGCAAGAGTACTAATGAGAAAACGCCTTGTTAGACATACTTTTTTTTTGTAAAGCACTTTATTTGATCTTGTAAAACAAATGGGATTTGCTTTAAAGTGACATAATTATATACTAAAGATAAACTATTAACTGACATTATTGAATAGTTAATACAAGTATGACTTTCGCTTTGAATATGAAGCCTACTTTACAATGAGAGTTTATATTGTCTAACCATAGATGACTCTATTAACATGTCATTTCAGCTCTTAAGAAACTGTCTTCTACTGAACTGTTTGCTACTGTATCTGTGAATGTGTGCCCAGGGAATTGAGAACACACTGTGCTTCATTGCCTTTTTTATTTGCATCTCTCAGATAATTAGTGACTTTGAGCATGTTTCATATGTATCTTGGCCTTCCTTATGCCCTCCTTCAAAAAGTATCTATTTAGGTCCTCTGCCCATTTTTTGATTGGGTTGTTTATCTTTTGTTAAGTTGTATGAGTTCCCTGAAAATATTGGAGATTAAACTCTTATCAGAGATAACATTGGCAAATATGTTATCCCATGCAGTGGGCTTTCTTGTTTTGTAGATGGTTTCTTTTGCTGTGCAGAAGCTTTTTATTTTGATGTAGTCCCATTTGTTTATTTTCTCCTTAGTTTCCATTCCCCTAGGAGCTGTATAGGTAAAAATATTGCTACGACAAATGTCTGCTATTTTGTTGCCTGTGGCTTCTTCTAAGATTTTTTTTGGTTTCCCATCTTACATCTAAGTCCTTTAACCATTTTGAGTTCATATTTGTGTATGGTGTAAGTTGGTATTCTAGTTTCATTTTTCTGCATGTATCTGTCCAATTTCCCCCCACCCTGCTTATTTGACCCAGTGATCCCACTTCTAGCAATATATCCCAAGAAACTATAAACACCAATCAGAAAGGATATATGCACCCCTATGTTCATAGCAGCACAATTCACCATAGCTAAGATTTGGAATCAGCCTAAGTGCCCATCAGCAGATGAGTAGATTAAAAAACAGTGGTACATCTACACAATGAATACTATGCTGCTGTAAAAAGCAAGGAACTCCTACCATTTACAACAGCATGGATGGACCTGAAGAGCATTATGCAAAGTGAAAATTAGTCAGTGAGAGAAAGATAAATATCACATGATCTCACTCATTTGTGGAATATAATGAACAACTTAAACTGATGAACAGGAACAGAAACAGATCCAGAGACAGAGAAGCATCGATCAGACTGTTGAACCTCACAGGGAGTGCAGGGTAGGGTGGGGAGAAGGGAGAGAGATCAACCAAAGGACTTGTATGCAACCAATGGACACAGACACTAGGGGGTTAAGGGCACAAGCAGGGGGTGCAGGGCAATGGGGGGATAAGGACACATATGTAATACATTAACCAATAAAGGAAAATTAAATAAAAAGAGAATACATTGTACTTACACAATATTCAGTGATGTTATTGCCTAGGTCTTGTAGTTTTGCAGGTGAATCCAGATAAGCTGTCTTTCCTTTATTCGTACTTTTGTTTTCTTGCTCTCCCCTTCACTTTTATAGTCTCTCTTTCTGCAGTGCACGTTCAGGACAGCGTGATGCATTTCTGCTGAGGCTGCTTCTCTCTTTTGAGCTTCTCTTTCCACATATTTGGTCTCTTTCATACTTTCATGTTTTTTCCTTGCCTTCCTGGTGCCACCTGTCCTGACTCATGCCTCTTTGTGGCCAGGTGTCCCTAAGGGGCAAGCCAAAGGGTATTGTTCCTACTCAGCTACTGATCTTTCCCCACACAGATCTCCAACTACCATGTTTACCCTTTTTGTGCCTGCAGCACAGGAGGGGCCAAGCTCAGGAAACTGCTAGTGGACAGAAGCCTCTGAATTCTTAGTGAAAGCCATCAAGAAGACACCTGCCCTCTCCCTGGGAATCCAAACCCTCTCTACACTTGATACTTTCCTTTTCCATTCATTCCATTCAGTGCTCACATCATAGCTATGAGGGGAAATTAAAATGGCTTTCTATCCCTAGGGCTATGCAGACATCACAAGAACTTTGATACTTGATAATTACCTCTCTGTGTGTTACTCATGCATCTTTTTCTTTCAAGAAGTGAATGCTAAAAAACACACAGAGGGGGGAAAATACTTTATGAGGAATTTCCTCAAGGCAGCACTTATTTTTCTTCCACCACCTTAGAGAGTGAATTCAGCAATTGTTTACTCCTGATGTCACCCAGAAGCCGCCCCTTCCCCCCAATAGTCATGACAACAACATGATCTCAGAAACTTCTCTCTCCATCATACTGATATATGTTTTTTGTCTTAAAAAGAAGATAGTCTTTGAAGTAAATAGCTTCATTAAACAACATTTTAAAAGGCGAGTTAATATGATATTCTCTCATATACAGTAAAACATTGCTCTATTTTTTTATTATTATCATTAATCACATATAGTGGTCATCCACTGCACAGAGAATTCTCCTGATATATGCTGTCAGAGGGGGATAAAACTTGATCTCTCTCTCTCTCTCTCTCTCATTATTTCAATTCTGAGCAAAGTGCTCATAAGGGATGCTACTCTCTGAGAGCTAGTCTGGCATGTTGGATGGTGCATTCATATGTTCAGATAATGTGAGTACTAATTTGTTTACTGACAGCAAAGTCATTCTATGAATGGAACTCTTTTGACTTGGATAATTAATTGCAGCTTCTAAAAGTAATTGGCGCCCACAGAGCACCTCACACGCTTGAAAGAGCTGAATCCCATAGTCAGGGCAAAGCCTGTAAAACAATCCAGAGACGTATGGTACCATTATGCCATCAAAAATACAATGCAGGCCAGCTGGCATGGCTCAGTGGTTGAGTATCCACCCGTGAATCAGGAGGTCACCATTCGATTCCTGGTCAGGGTACATACCCAGGTTGTGGGCTCAATCCCCAGTAGGGGCCATGCAGGAGGCAGCCAATCAATTATTCTCTCTCATCACTGATGTTTCTATCTCTCTCTCCCTCCCTTTCCTTACCTCTCTGAAACCAATAAAAATCTATATTTTTAAAAATACAATTCAAGCCATTATTTTCTTTGACAAATGACATTCGTAACTGGTAGATAACACAAAAAGTATAGGTAAAGAATGTACTTTTAAAAAAAGGAATTATGATTAACAAGAAGTAGCTCATAGGATGCTTTTTTAAAATGAGTGATTTACAAATACTAATTTATTCTTACAAATTTCCATGAAGTTGGTGTGTGAATGCTGCATCCATTTGCAGCTAGGGTTCAAGGTCTGGAGAAGGGGCTGACACACAAATGAATACACTAGACAAGAAATATAAATTTAGAAGGCATGGGGTGAGCCAGGCAGAGACCTTTCTCTAGCAGAAAGGGTCTCTGAAACCCTGGGCCTATCAGCTTTTATTTACTTGAATACACATTTGCCCTTTAGGAATACAAACAGGCATATCAATGGTAGTTTGGTAAACAATAAAAGGATTATCCAGTTAGGGGATTGCCTTCAGCCATTTGGCCAACAACTGGGCAATATTATGCTGATTTTCAGCCCTGCTGAATATTAAAGTCCATTAGCCTTCCAGCAGACTTCTCACATAATTATGCTAACTACTGTTGGTCTTTGTCTCCAGCATTGGTGCATCTTTATTATTCCCATTTTAAAGATGAAGAAAGTAAGGCAGAGAGAGATTAAATAAATTGTCTAGTAAATTATCCAAGTATACATTGTTACTGAATGGAAAATCTGGATTTGAACTTGGCAGATTGGATCCAGAATTTGTGCTTTCAATTACTACACTGTAATTCTTACTTAAAAACAGGTAATCAGAAGTATAGCCTGATGGCTATAAACTGCATGTAATCCTGTACAAACTTTGTTTCTAATGCATGTTGATGTTTACAGGTAGTACCAGTCATTGATAGTAATAATAATTAAATTTACTATGGGCTGAGCGTTTTACATACATCATGTCTAACAATGATGTTTCAAATCTATTGGGTGATCCTGTATACAGTATATGAATAAAGAACTTACAGAAGTTGAGTCACTTCCTTAAGTGTTCATAGTCAGTAAGTGGAATCACTAGAGTTAAAGCCAGATCTCTCTGGGTTCAAAAATCAAATATATTATATGGTAGGATCCTTCTCACTTGGGACTATTTGATAAAACAATAATTGTGGTTCATAGTCCATCTAAGTCTTTTTTTAAAAAAATATATTTTATTGATTTTTTACAGTGAGGAAGGGAGAGGGACAGAGAGTTAGAAACATCGATGAGAGAGAAACATCGATCAGCTGCCTCCTGCACACTCCCTCCTGGGGATGTGCCCACAACCAAGGTACATGCCCTTGACCGGAATCGAACCTGGGACCCTTCAGTCTGCAGACCGACCCTCTATCCACTGAGCCAAACCAGTTAGGGCCCATCTAAGTCTTAATAGACTGCCACCAATATATGTTTGTCAGCAGGTTTGGAAATAAACATGATGTAACAAGAAGGAAGAGAATGAAAAAGAAAATTAAGGTTTCAACTTAAGTAGCATTAACCTTTAGTCAGCATGGACCAGTGAAATGGATAAATAGAAATTGACCCACAATTCCAGCTTTAGCTAATGCCATATTTCTTTAAGAATAACTTCCGCCGAAACCGGTTTGGCTCAGTGGATAGAGCGTCAGCCTGCGGACTGAAAGGCCCCAGGTTCGATTCTGGTCAAGAACATGTACCTGGGTTGCGGGCACATCCCCAGTAGGAGATGTGCAGGAGGCAGCTGATCGATGTTTCTCTCTCATCGATGTTTCTAACTCTCTATCTCTCTCCCTTCCTCTCTGTAAAAAATCAATAAAATATATTAAAAAAAAAATAACTTCCAGATGCTGGCTTGGGTGTCCGTTTTGCTATTTCTGGCAAAGAAAACTCTTTTGCATTTTGCCAGCCTAAAAGAAAAAGTTGATTAATCAGTGCCAGCCATAATTAGTCCTTTCAGCATAAAATCATAGGACTTTTCCTTGGAATGCTTTTCATTATAAACATCTTTTACTCCATTTCTGCCCACGAGGATGCACATTTATATTTGCACCATGAACTGTGTCAGAGTTTAGTCTTAGTCTGTTGATTTAGTAAATTAAGTATCATGTACCAGCAAAGTCCTGGGGGAATACAAGTAGTCCTAAAGCAATGGCTCTCAAACATTGGTATTTATTAGAATAACCTACAGTGTTAAAAATAACATAGGGTCTACTAGGCTCATTGAAGTAACATAGGGCCTGAGTCTTGGCATTTTTACCAAATTACAGTGATTCTGATACAAAGCAAAGTTTGAGGACACTGGATGGTGCATATCAGCCCTCTTCTGGTTCTCAACACTGAGCCAATGTTGCTTCCCAGATTCATGTCTCCTTTCTCTACCTCATTCCTGAATTGAAGCAATAGAGTTTGGTACAAGTTGCCCTTACAGACCCAAATGGCCTCTAAACCAGCTTGTGAGTTACAGCTTCTCCCAGTCCATGCATCCAGTTCCCAGCCTGAGCTTAGATTCCAATCTTCTTAGTGCTCCTGGAGTCATCTGGACAAGCGGCCCTTCTGTGCAATACCGGTTCCATGACCAAGGTTACTCCTTGTCTGGCCAGTCCCTGTGCCTGGATCCTGAAATATAGTCACTAAAATCTATTTTCATATAAGTATCTCTTAAACAATTTACCTACCTCATTTGATTTTTGAATGCCATCTAACACAGTATTTTCAAACTTTAAAAAAAAATCTTTATTGTTGAAAGTATTACATATGTCCCCTTTTTCCCCTATTGATCTCTCCCATGATGCCCCTGCCCCCACCCCTGACACCAGGCCTTCACCACCCTATTGTCTGTGTCCATGGGTTATGCTTATACTCATATGAGTTCATTGGTTGATCTCTTCCCACCCATCCACCTTCCCTGCTTTCCCTCTGGGGTTTGGCAATCTGTTCAATACTTCTATGTCATCGGGTCTATTTTTGTTCATCAGTTGTTCATTAGATTCCACGTATGAGTGAGATCATGTGATACTTCTCTTTCCCTGACTGACTTATTTCACTTAGCATAATACTCTCCAGGTCCATTCGTGCTGTTACAAATGGTAAGAGTTCTTTCTTGTTCACAGCTGGATAGTATTCTATTGTATAAATGTACCACAGCCTTTTAATCCAGTCATCTGCTGATGAGCACTTAGGCTGTTTCCAAATCTTAGCTATTGTAAATTGCACTGCTATGAACAAAGGAGTACATATATTCTTTCTGATTGGTGCTTCTGATTTCTTGGGATATATTCCTAAAAGTGGGATCGCTAGGTCAAATGGCAGTTCCATTTTTAATTTTTTGAGGAAACTCCATACTGTTTTCCATAATGGTTGCACCAATCTGCATTCCCACCAACAGTGTATGAGGGTTCCCTTTTCTCCACATCCTCACCAACACTTGTTGTTTGTTGATTTGCTGATGATAGCTATTCTGACAGGTGTGAGATGGTACCTCATTGTCGTTTTCATTTGCATCTCTTGAATGATTAGTGACTTTGAGCATTTTTTCATATGCTTTTTGGCCTTCTGTATGTCCACTTTGAAAAAAATGAAACTAGACCACCAATTTACACCTTACACAAAAATAAACTCAAGGTGGATAAAAGACTTAAATGTAAAATGTGAAATCATAAAAATCCTAGAAGAAACCATTGTCAGCAAAATCTCAGACATTTCTAGGAACAATATGTTTACGGATACATCTCCTAGGACAATGGAAACTAAGGAAAAAATAAATAAATGGGACTACATCAAAATAAAAAGCTCTGTACAGCAACAAAACAAAACAAAACAAAAAACCTATCAACAAAATAACAAGACACCCCACTGCATGGGAGAACATATTTGCCAATGATACATCCGATAAAGGGTTAATCTCCAAAATTTATAGAGAACTCATACAACTTAACAAAAGGAAGATAAACAATCAAATTTAAAAAATGAGGAAAGGACCTAAATATTCTCAAACTTTGGTATGTGTTTTAGACAGCCTTCAAGATGGACCCTGATGATTCTTTCCTCCTAGAATTCACACCTTTGTGTAATTTCTTCATGTTGAGTGTGGTCTGCACTTCTTGATTCTCTTTTAATGAATAGAAAATTGCATGAGTGATGGGATGTCATTTCTGAGATGAAGTTCTGAAAATACTGTGGCTTCCATCTTGGTAATGTTTCTTTTCCACTCTCTCTCTAGGATTGCTTACCCTGGACACATACAGCTGCCATGTCACGAGGCAGCCTGTGAAAAGGCCCACTTGGCGAGGAACCAACTGCCATAAAACAAGTTGCTGGAAGAAATATGATAAGCCTTGTGTAGTCTAAAAAACCCATTGGACAATTTAAGCCAGGAATCGGTGTTAACGGGCTCAATGAGAATTGCTCACCTCTAGTTCTCATTTTATGAAAGGAGATGTCCAAAAGAACAAACCATATTAAATGTACAGCAACTTTCCACAAAACAAACTGTTGGAAGAAATAAGATAAACCTTATGTGAGCATAAAAATCTATTATATGTATCTGCTAAGACTACTTCTGGCTTGTTCTAAAATATATGTAGCCAACTTCTGGATTTTATACAAAAGGCTTCATTAGTTAAGAGAAAGGAACAGAGAATAAGGAGAAAAAAAAAACCACTGTCTTCTTACGAATTATTGAAGTTCATCTGAAACTCGTGTCTTGGAACGAGAGAGCAATGTTTAAACCGTGACCATACAGCAAGGGCTGTGCAATAAAAATAAAGTAAAGCATATTGGAAATTATGATAATTGAGCCACAAATTTAACAAAGCAGGGAAAGAAATTTCAACATTGTGATGATATTGCACAGAACCCAACTTGTGGTTATTTCTATGAAAAGTATCCTAACGTTTTTCATGTGTAACCAACTTTTTAATCAAGTAAATAATCTCTAAACCCCCAAAACTTTGCAATTTTTAAACTAACATTTAAAATATATACATATATTTACTTGCTACAGCTTTTTAATGTCTTTTTCTAGCTTTCAGATAATTAGCAATTGGGCAATTTTTTTATGATTGCTGCCAAAATTATATTACTATTTATTTTTATCTGTGTAAAACTAGATATTATAAACATGCAATTTCCCATTTACTGATAGAATCACATGTGTCTTCTGAGAACAGAACAAACTCAGTTTTATTTCTAGTTCCTCCCTCTCCTGAAAGTGAACATATTTCAAGTATTCACCTATTCCAATCTACTCCAATACTACAAATTTACCCAATATAAAACTTGTGACACAATTCTTGCTGAATCATTGAACAAATTGAAGAAGGCAAATGATATGCTTCTCAAAGCTGTTTTAAATTATTTCATCATAAGGGCACCATACAATCCCCACAATCTCACCATACTTAAAATTTAATTTATAAACCCATAGTCCTTTCTATACTCACAAATTGTCTTCAAATTCAAATAAATGAGATGATATTGTCAATATTATTTTGTAATTGTATTTTTTTCACTTCAAAATGTTTATTTCATGTCTTCCCCTGTCATTAAATATATAGTATTATATTATCTGGATGTTTTACTTATTTAACCTATTTCCTGCTATTGAATTGTTTGTAATTTTTAATACAATTAACTCCAGTAAATAATCTTGTGGATAAATTTTTGTGCATATCCAAGATTATTTTTTAAATATTGCCAAAGGACCTTCCATGGATCTTTTTAGCACTTCACATTCCCATCTTTTTATTGAATTTATTGGGGTGACATTGGTTAGAAAAATTACATAGCTTTCAGGTGTACAATTCTATTATACATAATCTGTATATTCTATTGTGTGTTCCCTAACTAAGCCAGTTTCTCCCATCACCATTTATCCCCCCTTTACCTCCCTCTACCTGCCTTGCCCTCTGGTAATCACCATACTGTTACTTGTGTCAATGAGTTGTTTTGTTTTGGTTTTCCCTAGTCCCTTCATCTTTCTCACCCAGCCCCGTAACCCACCTGTGACAGCTGACAGTCTATCTATAAGTCTGTTTCTTTTTTGTTTGTTAGTTTATTTTGTTCATTATATTCCACATATGAGTGAAATTGTATGATACATTTACACAATGATACACTACTCAGCCATAAAAAAGAAGGAAATATTATTTGTGACAACATGGATGGACCCGGAGAGTACTATGCTAAGTGAAATATTATTTATATCTTTATAAGAAGAAAAGAGACAGGCAGAGACTGTAGTTATGCTGTCACCAGCCAAGGAAGGTCTAAGACTACCAGAAGCTGTAAGAGACAAAGAAGGATTCTCCCTTCAAGGAAGCATGTCCTTATTAATGCCCTGATTTCAGACCTCTAGCCCCCAGAACTGTGAGAGATACTTATGCTTTAAGCCATCTAGTTTGTGGCACTGTGTTATAGCATCCCTGAGTAACTAATACAGCATTATTTTCAAAACATCTGCTAATTTAGAAAATGTATTTGCCTGTCCTGATTTTCAAAAATATCTGTTCATTTAAAATGTCAGGATGGTATCGAACTGCTCTGATTTCCACTGGTTACACATTTGTGATGTGGACTAGACATCTATTTCCTTTTCTATAATTGTCTCTCAATATTTTTATATTTTTTCTATTATTTATTATATCTTTAGTGTACTTTTTAATCAACAAATTAAGGTTATTACTTATTTTCTGTCCCATTTATTATAAGTTTTCCTCTAGCTTTTAATTTCTGCATTACTCCCTGCCTAAATGTATAAAATAAACAGGAATAATTTTATAACATTCATAAAATATTTTTTACTTTAATAAAATAGGCTGTCAAAGTCCAACAAGCCGCA
>NW_005370016.1:2844894-2855255 GCF_000412655.1 Myotis brandtii
GTATCAAGTTTAAAAAGAAGAGTCTTTTGAGGGGAAGAGAAAGAAAGTTCTGCATATTAGTTTTAAGTTAGGGATAGAGCATATTTTCCCATCACATTTATAACAAAAATATTTTTTACTCTCAAATGACTAATATGTGGACAAACTTCCACTAAGCACAGCAGAATAGAAAGTTGTGTGATTATAAATAAGGTGAAGAAAACTTAATATTAAATTTTTAAAAGAAATAATGCATATTATTATTTTCTAGAAGGTAGGAGTGAATGATGGAAGGGAGGAGGGAAAGGGAATGAGGAAAAAAGCTCAAGAAAACTTTGAAGAAACAAAAGCAATCAGAATACTATTAGATAAAAAATAATAGTGCCTGTGATAAAAAGATGAAGCTAAAGGTAAGTCATACAAGATCTGCAGGAGTTATGATTCTGTCAGAACCCCCTCTCCATGATAAAAGCAAGGGGCCATGGTGATCAGCACTGTGGGAACCTCTACGATAAGGATTTATTTCCAAGAATAGCAATAAAAAGCTGACAAGTACAATTTAATTATGATAGAGTAGGTCTTGAACAGCTGTAAATCTACCACTGGGGTCTGTATAAAAATTAAGATGCAGGAGTATATTTTTTAATTTATTAGATTCTTCCTTGGACTGCTTATAAATCAAAAGAATAGCAGAAAACTTCAAGGACAAAACACAGGCTTTGATCTTTTTCTGAGGCCTTCTTGGGTGGGTTAGGTTTTTCCTTTGATTCTGTACAGCCAGTGAGCCGGGATTCCCATGCTTACCCTTTCCTATTCCTTGTTACATCCTCATTCACAAGGCCTGATGAATAGCTACCATGCCATGACATGGTATGGAGTTATAAGATTTAATTGCAATATCTGTGAACAAGGAATCAAATAGAATCTTGCAAACCTACTTAATAAATAAACCCTAACATGCAAAATAATACATAAACAATATATAAGCTTGGCTAGTTATGGATAACCATACAGATATTTTTCTGTGAAACACTCAAAACTATTTACTTAACCTTCACAATAATAAGAAGTAGGCTTTTTATCCTCCCCTTTTATGGCCAATGAAATATTGATTTGCCTTGATATAAGGACAATAGAAAAACAATGGATAATTTGTTCTCCCCCTTATCAAAGGGAAATGTCTTCATAAATCCAATTGTCATTAATGATTTTTCTTATGTTACATTTCAGATACATTGCTCTAATATTCATAATTCAATATGGATAAATAGTATGAAAATGGTTACCCAGTCCTAATTCTTATTTCTCCATCCAAATCTTTTAAATAGCCTCCAAGTTAATGAAATAACCATGTGACACAAAACTGGGGAATATATTGGTGTAGGAGCTTAGAGAGAGTTTCCATGATAAAAGCAGACTGGATGACTTAAGGTATGCAAAAGACTTAAATTGGTGGCTGCCTAGTTCATAATAAATCAAGGATTTGATCTTCCCTCCCAATTACATCTTACCACTCTGCTCTAACATGACCTTATATTTCTGACCACAGTGATTAAGGTTATGGTTATGGTTATGCCCAATTAGTGGACAATTCTATCCACCAGGAGACATTGGAAATTTTAGAGACATTTTTGGTCACACAACTGTGGTGAGATGAGATACTAATGGCACCAAATGGATAAGGGCCAAAGGTTCTGTTAAATCTCTTACAATATACTAATAAGCCATTCACAACACACAGCTGGCCCAGTATGTCAATACGCCTATGTGATAAATCCTGACGTAAGAACAAATCAAGCAAGATCAATCATAGCTCTTCTTTCTTAAAAGTTTTGTGTGTGTGTGTGTGTGTGTGTGTGTGTGTGTGTGTGTGTTTTCTTAATTTTAAAGATGGGAAAACAAAGCTCAGTGGTCCTGTGTGACAAAGCTTAGAAAAAATGTGTGTAAAAACTGCCTCACTGAGAAGTAGAGCTGGGAGCAGAAATCTCACAGCCCCGGGGACTTGCAATTCCATCTCTAGTTACATTGCTCCCAGTTACAATCCAGTTTGTCCTAGTTAGTTGTGTGTATTATGTGTGGCTGAGTTGGCTTGACTCCTGGTGACCCTCTGAATGAGTGATGTTCTGTCCTCAAAAGCCCTGATCAGCTTCTATAAACTCATGCCTGTGGCTTCTTTAATAAAGTCATTCCATCTTATATTTGGTCTTCCTTTTTTCCTGCTACCTTCTATTTTTCACAGCATTATTGTCTTTTCTAAAGAACTTTGCCTTCTCATGGTGTGCTTGAAATAGGACAGCTTCAGTTTTGTCATTTTATGTATTTATTAAATGTACTAGAGGCCCAGTGCATGAAATTCATGCACTCAGGGTGGGGGGCAGGGTATCCCTCAGGCCGTCCTGTGCCCTTTCTCAGTCCGGGAGCCCTCAGGGGACATCATTAGCACTGCTGCAGAGGCAGGAGAGGCTCCTGCCGCCGCTGCACTAGCCAGCTGTGAGCCTGGCTTCTGGATGAGCGGTGCTACCCCTGTGGGAGCCTACTGACCATCAGGGTGCAACTCCTGCATTGAGCATCTGCCCCCTGGTGGTCAGTGCACATCATAGCAAGTGGTTGAGCAGCTTTAGCATATCATTAGCATATTATGCTTTGATTGGTTGAATGGATGACCAGATGACTGGACACTTAGCATATTAGACTTTTATTATATAGGATTGAGGTGACATTGGTCAACATGATCATATAGATTTCAGGTGTGGGTTTCTATGTTATAAGATCTGTATATTGCACCATGTGCCCACCACCCAAAGTCAAATCTTCTCCTGTCACCATATATTAGTATCCCCTTCTCTCCTCACCCCCTTCCCGCTGACAACCACCACACTGCTGTTTGTGTTCAAGACTTTCACTTTTATAATCCACATATGAGTGAAATCATATGGCTCTTAGTTTTTTTCTGTCTGACTTATTTCACTTAGCATAATATTCTCAAGGTCCATCCATGTTGTTGCAAATGGCACTATTTCACCCTTTGTTATGGCTGAGTAGTATTCCATTGTGTATATGCATCACATCTTCTGCATCCAGTCCTCTATTACTGGACACTTTGGTTGTTTCCATGTCTTGGCCACCATGAATAATGCTGCAATGAACATAGGAGTGAATATATCTTTGCAAATACCTGATTTTGAGTTTTCCAGGTATATATCCAGGAGAGGGATTGCTGAGTTGTATGGTAGCCCTGCCTTCTCATAGTGTGCTTGAAATAGGATGGCTTCAGTTTTGTCATTTTTTGCCTCCAGCAATGTTTCAGGTTTAATTTTAGCTAGGATCCATTTGTTTGTCTTTCTGGTGGTCCTGGGTATCTGTAGAGCTCTCCTCCAAGACCATATTATAAGTGAATCAAATTTTTTCGTATCAGCCTTCTTCACTATCCAATTTTAGCATCTATAAATAGAAACTGATAGAAACTGAAGGGAAGCGGGGGGAGATAGAGAGGAAAGAGCTGGGGTGTGGAGGGAACTGGGAGGAGGTTGGGAAGGCAAAGGGAATGGGGCTCAGGAAGGATCTATCTCCAGGTTTCTCATGCCAATTGAATGGCCTCATCCTCAGGGCTCTGAATACCATGATTCCAGGCAGTTTGGGTAAGGTAAACAAAAGGCCCTTTTAAACATTGAGTCTAGGGCCAGTTTGCCTGGTTAGGTGGGCATAATGATCAGGGCCATAATAATCTGCTCAGGTGAAGGATCTGGGCTCAGGCAAAGGACAGTTTCTTTCTCTAAAGAGGAAAAATTCAATTACTTTCTGATGGGACATCCCTTTGATAAGATGCTCTCATAATAAAAGTCCCTATCTCAATTCAATTTCACATTACACACTTGAAGATGAGTCATTAAGCAATCCTCTCAACTGCACTTTACTCTAAGTTGGTGTTATCAATTTTGTGATGCAGAGAGAATCCTTTCAATAACTGTGTTTAAAATAGTGTAAAATAACACTGTTAGTTCTGGAGATATGCCTCAGGGGAAACAGTACTCCAAGGAAGATACTTTAAAGCATATCCACCTCTTGACATCCATCCCTCTGTCTCCTTTTCTCCCTCCCCTCCCTCTCGCTCCCGTCCTTTGGGCTCCAATGATAATCCTAATGAGCTGTGCTATATAAGTCCTTCTGTTCTTCTGAACTCATTTAGTTATAGAATTTTCCTAAAAAATTAAATAAAAATCTTCTTAATATTTCCAGATTAATTGGATTTATGTGCAATTAGAATAAAGGCACCTATTAGCTATCAATTAATAATGACAATTTTTTTTGGTCTACTTTCTAACACTTTCCATAATCAAGAAAGAAAAACATAGAAAATGATGGGAAGAGTCCTAACCAGTTAGGCTCGGTGGATAGAGAGTCAGACCAAGAACTGAAGGGTCCCGTGTTCAATTCCGGTCAAGGGCATGTACCTTGGTTGTGGGCTTGATCCCCAGTAGGGAGCTTGCAGGAGGCAGCTGATCAATGTTTTTCTCTAATTGATGTTTCTAAGTCTCTATCCCTCTCCCTTTCTCTCTGTAAAAATCAATAAAGTGTATTTAAAAAAAAAATGATGAGAAGAATTAATTTCACCTAGGCCTACTCACTTGTCTGTGCCCCCCTCAAAAATAAAATAATTACCTTTATTTTATTTTTTTTCTAATTGACATTATAGATGTTAAATTGACATTATAGGTAAATCCTCACATCTTTAATAAAATGCACTGCCGTTGAAAATTGATATGGCATTTCTTATTTTGGTCTATATATACATATAAGGATTTAGAGCTAAGTATGGTTTCTTATGTTGTCATATAGCAATCCTAAATGTTTTTCTATGATTTCTTCATAGAGGTAGGGTGAGAAGACATGATGTATATATTTGCCTTAGCAGTAAATATAGGGTGTCCCCCAAAATGTATACACATATTCGAATAATTATAAAGGCAGTGTTTATTAAAAGACATTTCCTTTTCAAAATTGAGCTATCAGATGTTAAAGTGTGTATACTTTTTGGGGGACACCTTATTTATGAATGTTTCATATTTTAATTACAATTTATATGTCTTAAATTTTAATTACTACGAAACCCATAATATATATCTCTTACCCTTGATGCTAACTAAAATAAACACAATAAATTAAACTGTAATCTAACACACACACACGCAAAAGGCTATAAAAATTAAGGACCTTAACCAACTGAAGATCAAGATGACTCATGAAACAAAGTGTACTTCCAAAAAACTGATGATTCCAAGGATCTGTGAGTATCTGTAATAAGAACTTTAGAAAATAACTTAGTAATCCCACATTGAAGACAGAATTATCCTTCTAAGTTGAATATGTCTCCCTTAATTGCGCTTAAAGGTAAATACATTGCCCTTAGTGGTACATACAAATTAAATTCTATGGAATTTCTCTTTATTGGCCTGCATGAATCACAAAAAGACAGAATTTTTGAGTCAAGGAAAGTATTTTGAGGATCAAAGGTCTGAGGTAGGCACATTGGCTCCTCCCCTGTATCAGACTTATCTGTCCTATAATCATTTCTTTAAAACCTTACTTTTTTTTATATAAGAAGTAAATTATTTTGAGACTATTTGTTTATTACTGGTTTAACCTATTACCCTTCCCAAGTGATAGACACATAAGGGGCAACACCACTACTGAGGTGTTATTTTCTTGGTGGGAACTTCACTGCTATAATAAAAAGTAATAAATTGAATGGTGGGACTTTAGGAATAAGGATAGATGGTAGAAAGATATTTTTGTCAAAGAAACTTTTTTTCTTAAATTAACTTATATAGACTGCAATTTATACTTATTTCTTGGCTTGGTCAAAACCTCAGTATGATAATACATAATAAATGTCTGATATCTTTGTAAAATGTACTTAATATAAATATACTTTTTGGAGGAGTATGTTCATATCTAAATTTATTCAACAGTTTCCAATTCACTATTAGTATTTTTCTTAAATTAAAAGCAACAAAATTTGAAGTAAAAATACATTCTTTTCTTTATTTCATTCTTTGCTATATATTTAAGAACAACATTTTTAGTATCTAACAATTTTATGTGTTAGGAGTAGGAAGAGGATTCACATGTTTTCTTGGTCTTCATCTTAACCAAATGTTAACTGTGTTTCTCAATATACAGTTTTATATTTCTGAATGCTTGCATTTAATGCAGGAGAAAATAAGAGAGTAAGGCTTTTGTGTGGAGGAATCTTAAAAAATAAGGCTTTTCTGTAGATGGAAAAAAAAATGGGCACGTTCATAGTCTGCTGAATTCAGGTCACAGATGTCAAATACCAGTTCTTAAAGAGTTGTTCCAATATGCCTAGAACAAGCATGTCAAACTCAAAGGCTGACACGGGCCAAATAAACAAGGTTTAAGTTTATGTGGGCTGCAAACAAACAAAAGCTTCAATTTTCATAGAAACATAGGTTTATTTCGATAGAGACATGCTGAATACAAAGGGCTGAAATAAATGAGTAATTGTTAACATAAAATAATAGAACATTTTATTTTTTTATTTTTTAAATATATATTTTATTGATTGTTTACAGAGAGGAAGGGAGAGAGATAGAAAGTTAGAAACTTCAATGAGAGAGAAACATCAATCAGCTGCCTCCTGCACACCCTCTACTGGGGATGTGCCCACATCCAAGGTACATGCCCTTGACCAGAATCGAACCTGGGACCCTTCAATCCACAGGCTGACGCTCTATCCACTGAGCCAAACCAATCAGGGCAATAATAGAACATTTTAATAAAAATTAATATTTTTGCTTGAACATTAACTTACCAGACACTGAATAACTGTGCAAATTAATAAGCGTAATGCAAATAAACCTATTTTTCTTGTTCTCCAAAAGTGAAATATTTCCTGTTGTGCACAGCAAACAAGTCAGTCCAAGACTAATGACGTGGCAATCAGCTGTTAAAATATTTGTTGCTAGTATTAGTGGAGAGAAATGGTGTGCCTGTGCATAAGGAGCAAAAGGTAAATAAATGTAACACAATTATAGTAATCAGTCATTAGCGAATGTTGTAGTTCATTATTAATAACTAGAGGCCCAATACACGAAATTCATGCAAGGGGCTCAACCCCTGCCACCACGGGGGCCACCTCTGCCTCAGCCCCCACCACCGCAGCTTTGTCCAGAAGGACATCTGGTCTAATTACCATATTATGCTTTTATTATTATAGACTAGAGTCCCGATGCATGAAATTTGTGCAAGAGTAGGTCTTCCTTCCCCCAGCTGCTGGCACCGGCCTCCCTCTGGCACCAGGGACCTGGGACCCGGGCTTCCCTCAGGCCGCCAGCACGGGGCTTCCCTTGCAGAGGGAGGCCCCGCCCACCTGCCGCAGCCTGCTGGTTGGTCAGTCACAGCCGCTGCAGCTTGCCTCAGCCCTCGCAGCCCCGGCTTCATCCAGAAGGTCATCCAGAAGACGTCCAGAAGGTCGTTCGGCTGTCCAATCTAATTAGCATATTATGCTTTTATTATTATAGATTATGTATAACAAGATATTGTCAAACTTAAGTTATGAAATTTTTATTAAAACGCTCCTTACATACCATTATATTGGCTGGTCCGCATGTGGCCTGCAGGCCATGAGTTTGATATGCTTGGCCTAGAAGGTACCCAGTTAGTGAGTCCAATTGCCTCTAGTGACAACTGGTAATAACTGACCTTTCTATCCCCATCTACTCACCATCCACTCTTCAGATGGAAAGAACTTGAAACTGGCAATTTCCAAAGCCCTTGACCACCAGGTTTCTCGTTGAGATGTGAAAAGTAGCAACACCCTGCCCTGCAGGAAAACCTGAAGCAGACGTCTGAAAACCAGCAAGGTTTGGGAAAGAGCTCTTTTACTTGGACTTCACAGAGAAACAGCACAATGGAGCACTGAGAACTCAGGCAGCAGGAGGGCCCTCCCATGTCACAAATGCAGATATTTTAGACACAAGTGAGATATAAGGTGGTGAGAATCTTAAGGAAACAATCTAATCCACGGATCCAGTTCTAAAGGGGAAAATGGAGGAATGGGATTTTAATAAATTTAATCTCCAATGCATTTTCTCCTCTCTCCCCTTCTCTTGACACTTGCTCAAAGGGAATTATGTTTAGACTTCTGTCTTAAGGCATCCTTTCACATGGAGACTCATGAGGGTTCCTAATTACACAACTGCGCTTTGATGATAATGATGACTTTCCAACCACTACTCATTCCCAAGGGTCCAGTTAAATTCCCACACCTATATGAAGTCCTCTCTGTCAATTCCAGCCCATTCTGATCTCACCTTTCCTCTGACCGCCAATGCATTGTCTATTCCATTCTCTGGTCAACTCACACATGCTTTTTTTTTTCTGTCACTGTCTCAAATTGTAATTTTATCTCTAATATCCTTTGTAAACATTTAATAATTGAGGGTTTGTCTCTCTAACTAGTTTATAGAGTTCTTAAGTGCAGGAATGTACATTGCTCATCCTTATTTTAATAATTTATAACACTCACCATAGGCTGAGTATGACATATGGGGTTCCATAAATATTAATAAATGATCACTTATTTGCTCACTGTTCTTATTTTAAAGTTTACCTGATACAGCACATATTCTGAAATGAGGTTGCTCTGGAACACAAAGAACCCTTGAAGTAATGCAGTCTCACCCTGCTTCAGTTTCCTACCTGCAGTATAATAAGGTAACAACAGTTGCTGGTCTCTGCTGTGCTGGTAAATAAGAGTGTTGTTATGTGACATACACGCCTTAAATAGAAGATTACTGTAAAATGGAAAACACCTTCATTTTTTTCTAGGCAGAACATATGGACCAAATTCTTGGGATTAAATCTTAGCTCTTTTGCTTTTGGGCTTTTGGATCAAAAAGATTCTGGGAAAAATCCATCTGACCTTTAGAGTTGTTGTAAAACTTATAGTGAGATTCTGTATATAAATATAATTATAAATAAGTAATGAAGACCAAGAGTTGTTATTTTTAATATTATAATTGAGTTCAAGCTTATGTCTAGCATATCATTAATCTGTTTTTATTGTTGTTATTTTTGTTCCTATTCTTTCTTTATTAAGAAAAATTTGAACTTTCCTGGTTAAATTCATTTTTTTCTTTATGATTTTTAAATAAACTTTTTTATTTTGAGAAAATTATAGTTACATGGAGTTGTAACTATACAGGAATATCCTGTGTACCATTTACTCAATTTTTCCCAATAGTAACATCTTACAACGCAGTACTACATTACACCAGACTTATTCAGATTCCCTGGTTTCACATGTTGTACCCGTGTGTGGTGTGTGTGTGTGTGTGTGTGTGTGTGTGTGTGTGTGTATTTAGTTCTATAAAATGTTTTCACATCTGTAGCATCATGTATTCACCACCACCACTACCATATGTGTTGTTCTGTAAACTGTTCTGTGTACATCACAGTTGCATTGCCACAAAGATCCCTCCTGTTGTCCTTTAATAACTATATCCAATTCCTGTTTGCCCCACATCCTCCCCTCCTTCTGGTCCTAACCTCTTGGAAGTATTAATCTGTTCTTCATTTCCACAATGTTGTCTTTTTTAAGCTGTTATGTAAATGAAATAATACATCTTACAACTTTTTGAGATTTGGCTTTTGCACTGGCATTATTCCTTCGATATCAGTCAAGTTGTATGCATCATTATGTCATTCCTTTTTTTTTATTAAATCTTTATTGTTCAGGTTACATTTGTTCCTCTTTTTTCCCCCCCATAACTCCCCTCCTCCCAGTTCCCTCTGTGTACATCACAGTTGCATTGCCGAAAAGATCCCTCCTGTTGTCCTTTAATAACTATATTCAATTCCTGTTTGCCCCACATCCTCCCCTCCTTCTGGTCCTAACCTCTTGGAAGCATTAATCTGTTCTTCATTTCCACAATGTTGTCTTTTTAAAGCTGTTATGTAAATGAAATAATACATTTTACAACTTTTCGAGATTTGGCTTTTGCACTGGCATTATTCCTTCGATATCAGTCAAGTTGTATGCATCATTATGTCATTCCTTTTTATTTCTGAGTTGTATTTCATGTATAGAAGTACCACAGTTGGTTGACCCATTCACTTATGGGAAAAATCTGCTTGTTTCCAGTTTTAGGATATCTACTTATATAAAAACCATGGGTGGTGTTCATCACATCCAGAAGAACAGCCGCGACCAAGCAGAAGGAAGTCAGTCCTGCAGGGGTTGTCTAGGCAACGGCTTCGCCCTCCCCCAAGCTGTTTCCTGGAGATGTTTCCTGTAAGGGCGGGGTTTGAGGCAGGAACCCGCCCTGGGAGCCTGGAGGCAGATCTTTCTAAAGTGTGCC
>NW_005370016.1:2858521-2886405 GCF_000412655.1 Myotis brandtii
GCCGTCCCCTCCTTCTGTCCGCTGGCACCCACCTTGGCTGGCCTGGCGCCGCCTGCATGCCGGCCCCACCAACTGATCATTCCACTGTTAGGTCAATTTGCATATTAGGCTTTTATTATATAGGATTAGTATAATAAAACCTTTTCATTGTCCAGTCCTGGAAATAATTAATTGCCCCTTTGGTTATTGAGCAGAGTGGTAGGCTCGGGGAGTGGTTGATACTTCAAATAAAAAATACTTCAGAAGCCTTTTTTTTTTATTCTTTTTAAAAAAATATTATATTAAGTATTACAAAGGGTATTACATATGTGTCCTTCCCCCCCCTCCCTTACCCCCCAGTGTCTTATGTCCATTAGTTATGCTTATATGCATGCATACAAGTCCTTCGGTTGATCTCTTACTCCCCTCCCTTCTGCCCCCCAACCCTCTCTGGCCTTCCCACTGCAGTTTGACAATCAGTTTGAGGCAGCTCTGCCTCTGTATCTATTATTGTTCAAAAGTTTGTAATGGTCTTTATTATCCATGTATGAGTGAGATCATGTGGTATTTTTCCTTCATTGACTGGCTTATTTCACTTAGCATAATGCTCTCCAGTTCCATCCATGCTGTTGTGTCCCGGGCTAATAGTTATGAATAAAGTAGCTGTGAACATGTGTGTGCAGACTTTGGTGTAAATTAAGTTTTTCTCTAGGATAAATGCACTAGAGTGTACTGGCTAAGCTATATAACAATTACATGTTTAGTTTATAAGAAAAGGCCACAATATTTTCCAGAGGGACTGTACAACTCTGTATGCCCACATGTATGGTGGGAATATATGACTGGCATCCCAACCAACATTTGGTATTGCCATTATTATTTATTTTCGGTAATAATGCACACATACCTACTCATTCATATGTATTTATATATACACACATATATAAATACTACACGCATTTTATTCTAGTCATTCTGTTAGGTAGTAGCAATGTCAAGTTGTAATTTTAAGTTGCATTTTCTTAATGGCTAATGATATTGAACATACTTCCATGTGTTTATTTGCCATCTACACAGCCTATTTTGTGGACTGTCTACTCATCTATTGTGCCAGTGTTCTTATTAGATTGTTTGTGTTTTTACTGATGACTGGGAGCTATTTATATATTTTACATACTTGTCCTTTGTCAGGTATGTGATTTTCAATTTTTCCCCTTGTTTATCTTTTCATCCTCCTCAGGGTGTCTTTTACAGAGCAAAAGCTTTTAATTTTGATGAGAACAATGTATCAATCTCTTCTTTAATGGTTAATGCTTAGATATCAAGTGTAAGATCTCTATGTCTAGCCAGGATCCCATAGATTTTTCATCTTTTTTTCTAAAAGTTCTATAGTTTTTAACCTTACATTTAAGTATGTGGTCCATTTTGATTTAATTTTTGGTATAAGGTGTGAGTTTTAGGTTGAGGTTCATTTATTTGCTTAAGGATGTTCAATTACTCCAGCACCACTTGTTGGAAAGGCTACCCTTCCTCCATTGAATTGTTTTGCACATTTGCCAAAAATTAGTTTGGCATATTTTTGTAAATCTGTTTCTGTATTCTTTATCCTTTTCAAAGTTTATGTGTCTATCCCTCCCTCAATACTAACACAGCTTTAATTCCTGTAGCTATGTAACAAGTCTTAATATCAGGTAAAGTAATTTCTCTCACTTCCCTTTTATTTTCCATATAAATTTTAGAAAAAGCTTGTCTCCTTCTACCAACAGCCTTTATTTTTATAAGTACTGTATCAAATCTATAAATCAATTTGGGGACACTGACATTGTATTATGTTAAATTGTCCAATCCATGAGTACGGTATTTCTCTGAATTTATTTAGGTCTACGATTTCTTTCATTGCATTTTGTAACTATCATGTATTTTTTAAAAGATTTATAGCTAATATTTCATTTTCCTTGGAGCAATTATAAATGATACTGTTTTTAATTCTCGCTTCCACATATATATTGTAGCATAAAGAAATGTGTGTTGATCTTGTATCCTGTAACTTTGCTGAACTCACTTGTTAGTTCTAGGAATATATTTGTAGATCTACGGGGATTGTCTATATAGACAATAATAGCACCTACAAATAGAGACAATTTTATTTCTTCTGATCTAATCGGTATGCCTTGTTTTCCTGTCTGTTTGCAGTGATTAGAACTTCTAGGACCATGTTTAGTGAGTCAGTGAGAAGGGACATCCTTGCCTTATTCACAATCTTAGGTGAAAGTATGTAGCTTTTCCATTAATTCATTTTAAAATATTCAAAATGTAAAAGTTTCTGCATTTTATTTCCATTTCTGAATTAAATCTCCAAGAGCAAAAGTGACCCCAAATCAGATGAGTCAAATAAAACCAACAAAACTTTCTAACCCTGAGCGTGCACCGAGAGTTAGAGCAGGTATCAAGGAGAGAAGGTTTCAGATGAATTATAAGGACTAGTGTGATTACTTATGGAAAAAGAATAAAATGTATCTTAACGTATTAATGATATTCTGAGTTTAAATTTAAGGTTAGCATCTAAATTATGTTGGTCAGAGACATGAGGTATTTAAATGATAGCTGTTAAGTAGACAACAGTTATACATATATATAAATATTTATAATTCTAGAATGCTAAGCAAATTTTATAGCTTTTTCATATGTATCCTCTTACAGAACACTGGAAATGAAAGGCTTTTTTTATATGTCCTAATTTATATTGCTTAAAAAGATATTAAAATATAGTGGTGCCAATTATTGCATAGAACATTAGTAAAAAGGAGTACTGAGCAAGCTTCAGTCGATACACATCATGTCAAAATTTATCAATAAAAGTAATAAATATTCTCAGAGACACTATATATAAAAACACATTGGCTATCCTTGACATGCCCAACTTCATAGCTCTAAAAATTAAATTTTGATGGAGATTGGTGAAATGATATCCTCTGACTCATTTGCAAACATATGTAATTTTCAAAAATCAGAGTTTTCCTTTTAAATTTATAGAAATACATTTTAGTGTAGCCAAAATATCCAGATGTGTAAAATAAAAAAATATGCATATTGGAAATGAGACGGTCACAATCTTCTGGTTTTCCATTTAAATTAGGCAAATATGGATTTGGTAGGTAGCATGTCTCTAAAAAATAGGGTTACATTTGATAAGAGTGATGAAGTGGTCCAGTGCTCAAAGAATGAGATAACGTTTTGAAGTCAGCCAAGAACTCAAGGAACCTGCAGAAAGTTGATGAGTGTTCTTAGAAGGATCTTATGAGCAGGTTAATTTCAATTTTCTGATTGCTTCAACAGGGAAAAAGAAACCACTACTGCCATCTGTTGGTCAAATAAAACATTATTAGCTCTGGTCAACGGATCGCCTTGCTGCTAAAGTCTTCCTAAGAAATACAGAGTATTCTTGCTAACACTGACTGCTCTACTTGTGGGTAAATCTAATATTCTGTTAGAATACCAAACAAAAGGCTATATTTAAAACAGATTTCTCCTTTCTGCTCTGTGCATTTTCCTTCCCAGTGTTTTCTATTTAAAAGAGATGCAATGTTTGCATTCTGACACAAACAAGAGATCTGCATAAACATTTTAGCAGAGAACTAAACAGTGGTTCACTGTGTGTGTGTGTGTGTGAGAGAGAGAGAGAGAGAGAGAGAGAGGAAAACGAAGAGATGAGTGGTGGAAAAAGAGGGAAGACAAAGAGAGAAGGTATAATCTAGCATATATTCCTGGTATTGGACACAAGTAGTTAAAAATACTTTTTTTTTTTTTTTTACCATTCAGAGCATTAACTTCAGAAAATGATCCTTACCTAAAATTCCAGAATTCCAGTTCGTTGTTCTCAAGGTGTGGACCCCAAACCAGCTGCATCAGCATCACCTCCTTGCTCGTTAAACAAACAAACAGAACCTTAGGCTCAATCACAGAGCCATAATCTAATCCAGAAGTTAATTTTTCTGAATCATAATCTGCATTTTAAAAAGATATTTAGGTGATTTTTATGCGAATCAAAGTTTAAGAAATGATATCCTAGTTTGCTCCCATTGATAAAGCAAAACAGATTCTTTGACATGTTTGCCTATTATATTTATTATAAAATGCACACTTTAAATTTATGTTTAACATCTTTGAAATGAGAATACATATTATAATCTATAATGTCTGATATCTTGGCTAGCAATGGTTTTTTTTTTTTTCATTTTAGTGGTACATACTGTAATGATGGATTTTGAAATCGGTGGAAACTGATTATGTGAACTATAGTAGGGATCATTTTGTTAAGCAGAGAAAAATCTAGTGGGATGAAGCATAAAGCAGGTAATAATAATAATAAAAGCAGGTGATATTTTCTGAGCACTTGCTACATGCCAAATGCATGCATTTTATATTTAATCATAAGAAGCATTATAATCAGCCATATTTTATAGATAATAACTAAGACTTTAGTTAAATAAACTTCCACACCACCATATAAACTGTAAATGTTAGATTCTGATACATGGTAAGGTATAAGTTAAGGTATATGGCCTAAGAGTTGGAAATTTGTAGGATTGGAAATATTAGAATCGCATATATCAAAGACAATATGGTATTCAAATCTGCCAATGTAGAAAGAATTTTTAAAACTCTGATTATGAGGAACAGACACAAAGGGCAGGCTGGAGTGAGGACTGTGAGCTGGGAGTGGGGAAAGGTGTGCTGGAACTGACAGTAAAGAGGTACCTTTGGGATGCTCACCTTCCCTTGCTGTGTTATCAAGGGCCATCACTCTGCTAGTACTGGAAACACGTGTGCAGTGAGTGTGTGGGGAACAAGTGATGGGAATTCCTGTGTTATGTCTGCATCTAGTAGGGTTTTTTTTTATTGTATTACTAGGGGACCAGTGCACGAATTCATGCACCTTGAAAGGAACTATGGGCCATGAGGCTGTGGTGGGCACAGGGGTGGGTCTTGGCACATCCTCCGTGCCCCCACCCATGGCCCCTCCTGCCATGGCCCCCAGTCCCCTCTCTGCCAGCAGCCCCCCTCCCGCTGCCGTCACTCCCACACGCTGAAGGCGCCAGCCCCACTCACACCCGTAGCCGGTGCTGGAGCTGCTGCTCACACCTGCTGCCAGCACCAGGCGCTGGTCCTGATCACTTGGAGCCATCAGTGGGTGGGAGTGGCAGTTGCTGCCCCGATCGCCCCTGAGGGCTACTCCACCTCCCCCTGCTCCTGAGGGGCAATCGGGGCAGCAGCTGCAGCTCCCACCCACTGAGGGTGCCGAGTGATCAGGACTGGTGCTGGGTGCCAGCAGCAGGTACAAGCGGTGGCACCATTGGTTATGCTACTATGCATGCATATAAGTCCTTTGGTTGATCTCTAACTCCCCCCTCCCCTGCATTCTCTCCGAGTTTAGACAGTCTGTTCAGTGCTACCTTGTCTCTGGATCTATTTTTGTCCATCAGTTTATGTTGATCATTATATTCCACATATGAGTGAGATCATGTGATATTTATCTTTCTCCAACTGGCTTATTACACTTAGCATAATGCTCTCCACGTCCATCCATGCTGTTGCAAATGGTAGGAGTTCCTTGCTTTTTACAGCAGCATAGTATTCATTGTGTAGATGTACCACTGTTTTTTAATCCACTTATCTGCTGATGGGCACTTAGGCTGTTTCCAAATCTTAGCTATTGTAAATTGGGCTGCTATGAACATAGGGGTGATATATCCTTTCTGGTTGGTGTTTCTGGTTTCTTGCAATATATTCCTGTAAGTGGGATTACTGGGTCAAATGGGAGTTCCATTTTTAACTTTTTGAGAAAACTCCATACTGTTTTCCACAGTGGCTGCACCATCTGCATTCCCACCAGCAGTGTACGAGTGTTCCTTTTTCTCCACATCCTCACCAGCACCTGTTGTTTGTTGATTTGTTGATGATAGCCATTCTGACAGGTGTGAGATGGTACCTCATTGTCGTTTTGATTTGCATCTCTCAGATAATTAGTGACTTTGAGAGTGTTTTCATATGTCTCTTGGCCTTCTGTATGTCCTCTTATGAAAAGTGTCTATTTAGGTCCTTCACCCATTTTTTATTGGATTTTTTATCTTCCTTTTGTTAAGTTGTATGAGTTCCCTGTAAATGTTGGAAATTAAACCCTTATCTAAGATAACATTGGCAAATATGTTCTCCCATGCAGTGGGCTTTCTTGTTGTTTTGTTGATGGTTTCTTTTGCTGTGCAGAGCTTTTTATTTTGATGTAGTCCCATTTGTTTATTTTCTCCTTAGTTTCCATTGCCCTAGGAGCTGTATCAGTAAAGATATTGATATGACATATGTCTGATTTTTGCTGCCTATGGAGTCTTCTAAGATTTTTATGGTTTCCCATCTTACATTCAAGTCCTTCAACCATTTTGAGTCTGTTTTTGTGTGTGTGGTGTAAGTTGGTGATCTAAGGACCGCAGATTTTAATGTTGCACAAACAATTAATGGTAGAGCTGAAAGCTCCTAATTTGCATTTGTGTAAACTAGTCAGAGAGGCGGGTAAGCAGGTATAATTGAAGTTTCTTCCCATACAAGTAACATGGCCACAAAGGTGTCTATTTTGCATGTAACAGTTTGGTTTAGAGTTCTCCCAGGTTAATTATTAATGAAATGGGACCCCTACAACTATCAAAATTGTCCTGGTTGGCCAATAAACCATATGGTCAATCTCCAGATAGTGAACTATGATGGAACGAATTATCAGAATTAGCCCTCATTCTTAGTGAGTTTGGGCAATTCAGAAATAGTAGGTTCCATTCAGGTTATTTTGTGTACATCAGTCAAGAATGTGGCTACCACATACTTAAATCAAAAAGATAAACAGCAGTATTTGTATGACTTGGCCCAAACCATATACAAATGTGATCTCTAACAATATCATCCTACAGCTAGACCATCAGGGCAGGGATTCTTTTTGCTGACACTAGCTTATATTTAAGCATATTTATGATGCTATATAAATATTGCTAATGATGGTGCTAATAATATGTTCCCATTACAGGTTGTACTTATGGTGGTATAAGTCTCCTCCTACTGATAAATTGCCACAGGTAAGTGTGCCAACCAAGAAGAATAAAATAAGCACAACTTAAAAATAATTATGGCAAGAAGCCATTTCCTACTGTCATTAAGTGTTTTAAAGGTTTTTATAATATAATAAAAGCATGCCCTAGTGATTTGTTGTTTCATCATATATGTTTTTTCACAATTGGAAAATTCATTTAACATACAGTCTGTCATCTTAATTGGTAAGAAAGCATGACTGAGCCCTGAGCAGACTGAATTCCCTCAGGTATGCTTAGAAGATCTATTCAGCTTAAGAGGTGCTTTCATGCTGGGTGGATGCACAGATCTCTCTGTCCCAGCCTGTTTATCTCTGTAGGTCTAGAAACACTTTTCATATTTTCATATATTTTCCCATGTTACTTGAATACATAGTGAAAAATATAGTTACCAAATGACTTTTTTAAATGGGTGAAATGATATTTTCAAAACATAAAAGTAGAGAAATACTAGCAGGATGGAACTTGAAACCTGGATATGTACCCTTAGCAGTAAATGAACCTGTAACCCTCCTTGTACATGCTCCAACCCACTGAGCAACCTGGAGGGCTATTGTTTTCACATTTAATCCTGCTAGTATTTGCCAGGCCATTTTGTTCATAACTTTATTGAATTGTACAATCAGCTTGTTCTTCCAGGTGTTATTAATATTTTTGTCCTTGTTGTTGTTGTAAAAACTAAAATTAGTGTTGATGAGCCATTTCCCCAAGGTCATATATAAACAATTAATTGCAGCATAGTTTTCTCTGATTAAAAGGCTCAAATAAGAACTACCAGTTATTTAGGCTTACCATGTGCCATGCATTTTATAAATTATCTCAACAAAGCTGCAAATTATTATCATTTTTTAAATAATAAAGTACTACATAATTGCTCTTTTTTTCCTCTCTCTTTGTATGTAGCTATAATGAGAAGAAAAAGAAAAAGTTAATTTTACTAGTAAATACTCATTCTTTGCCTAATTTTGAATTGGGCAAAATTCAATAGTTTTATTAGCACATGGTAGAAATCATGTATATTTTAGTCCTGAGACTCTGAGAAATAAGCACATGGTAAACAGACCCTTATTTATGCATTTAGGTCATGTTCTTATTTATGCCTTAGTATTTTTAAAAATACCAGATAAAATTGTAAGCCCATGCATAATGTCTTCTGCATAACTGTGGGAGTTAAACCACAAATATTATCTATATTTATGTTGGGCTGTCCCACCCATTTGGCTGTCTCCATGGCCCTAGTTTACTAGGAGTGACACCCCTGGGTAGCAGTGGCGCCACTTCCATTTGGCATAGCTGTCTACACGGGACCTTTCTTTCTGTTGTCTTTATTTGGCACAAACCAGTAAATGAAATCATGCAAAAATGTGTGTCTAGTCATTAGAGATGCCTAGGACTACAACAATGGAAACTGCTAATCTGGCAGTGTACCCTAACAAATGTGTGCCAAGCTTCAATACCCAGGAGCAGTACACTCAGAACAGAGTGCATGAAGTAGTGTACCGTAGCAAAGAAAGTCACCTCAGTCTTCCAGCTGGTTGGCAAATTCTCACTGAACTATACATATAGCCCTTTAGTTTGAGTTTTATACAGACACTAGAGGCCCGGTGCACAAATTCGTGCATGGGTGGGGTCCCTCTGGGTGGCCTGCAGGGATCGGGCCGAAACCCACAGTCCAAAGCCACCTGCAGCTCCTACCTGCTGCTCCTGTTCATCCCGGCCCCACTGTGCCTGCCTCAAGCTCGTGCCCAATCAGTCCCGATTGGGAGAGGCTCGCGCTGCCACAGCAGCACTTGCCAGCCTTGAGCCCTGCGTCTGGCACCCTCCCAAGGTGAGTGGCCTGTGGGATCGGGCTGAAACTGGCTCTCCAACATCCCCCGAGGGGTCCCAGATTGCAAGAGGGTACAGGCCAGGCTGAGGGACCCCACCAGTGCATGATCGGGCTGAGGAGAGACTGCAGGAGGGCTCCAGGGCATGTCCGACCCTTCTCACTCAGTCCTGATTGGCCAGACCCCAGCAGCAAGCTAACCTACTGGTCAGAGCATCTGCCCCCTGGTGGTCAGTGCATGTCATAGCGAGCAGTTGAGCAGCAGTTGACTGGCCCCCTGGTGGTCAGTGCATGTCATAGCGAGCAGTTGAGCAGTCAGCATATCATGAGCATATTACGCTTTGATTGGTTGTTCAGTTGTTCTGCCATTCGGTCTATTTGCGTATTACCCTTTTATTATATAGGATACTTTTTTTTGGAGTTACAGAGTATATACGCTCTGAGTAAGTTCTAGGTAAACTGATAACCCATTTTTATCACAGTACAACTCTTTCATATACGTCTACAGATTAGTAATCTGAAAAAAGATACAGAAGTTTTCAGAGAGTTACAAGTCAATCATGCATACTTAAAGTACATACTATGTGCCCAGAATCTTAGAGAGAGAGAGAGAGAAAAGGGGGAGATTATTTATAGCCTGATTGTGGTGACAAGAAAAGGTAGAACTGGCTAAAAGTATGAAAAACTTTTAGATAACATAAAAATTTCTTAAACCTCATAGTCAAGCAAGGTTTGGTGCTGCAGGCAGGTTGGAGCTGGATATTGAAAGCTGGCCTGGAGTCACAGAGATGATGAATTTAAAACATTAATAACATCAACATTTAGTGGGTATCTGTAATGTGCAGAGTACAATGTGATTGTATAAGATGTGGGGAAACAAAGTGATATATGACAATCTTTTTGCTCAGGATCTTATCATCTAATGAAAAAGCACATATCTATAGAAAAACAAAACACATCCCAAATATTTTATATGTCCAATGAGCACATTAATTAAATAGAAACAAAGTTTGTGTCAGGAATAAGTGGAAATTAAGGCAAAGAATTATGAATTATAGTGTAATAAATTTGAAAGGGACTAGAATATTATGCAGTTCAAATGTGGCAATTACTTTCACAACCATGAAATCTCTATAAAGACCCTTTACATGACAAGGAGCACACTATTAGATAAATTAAGCCTGAGTTGTGTTAGGACTATGCATGCCAGGCTTAAAAATTTACACATGACCCATTAAGAGGCAAAGAATCACTGCAAATACTTGAGTAAAGCAAGTTGTATGTTAAAACACATATGCCAGTGATATGTATTAAAATCTATCAATCAGCCCTAACCAGTTTGGCTCAGTGGATAGAGCGTCGGCCTGCAGAGTGAAGGGTCCCAGGTTCGATTCCGGTCAAGGGCATTACCTTGGTTGCAGGCACATCCCCAGTAGGTGTGCAGGAGGCAGCTGATCGATGTTTCTCTCTCATCGATGTTTCTAACTCTCTATCCCTCTCCCTTCCTCTCTGTAAAAAATCAATAAAATATATATTAAAAATCTACTAATCAATATACCAGTTTTCTGATCCACTTAGAAGATAAAGCATTTCGATGAAGAGACCATTGAATTTGTCAAGCCATGAGGTGATGCCAATTAGATGAACTGTGGTGGCAGCAGAAATAGTGAAATGACGGTTCCATTATTGGAATTAAGAGAGGTTGAAGAAAATTATGGTTTCATGGGAATAAACAATTATTTCAGTTTAGGCATGCTCATTTTGAATTAACAGTGGAGCAGAACAGAAATTTAGTATAAAGGTAGACACATAAGTCCAACACCTTTCAGAGTGCCTACAGGTAGATAGAGACAGAGGACTGGCATATTTTGGGTGCTTTTACCTTGATCATTGAACATGGGGTGAGGTCTTCATTCCATATTATAATGGAAGTTAAGACTGGGAGTATAAAAAGACGTCATAGTTATCATAAAATTGAAAAAATTATAAATATTTCTGTTTATAATACTAACAAATTGAACTTTAAATCCCATTTTTCTTCCCACATATTCAAAATGATTTCAGGTCTGTTTCATGTTCAACTGTGTGGCAAAATGCACCCCTGAGCTGGAACTGAGTTTTTCCGCCGGTGTACTAATTTACTGCTAAGTCTCAGATACAGCAATGCTGTTGCTTTGTTAAGTGGAGAGCGGCAGCAGAAGCATTTACATACAGTATATGTTTTTTCCTTGCAAAACAAAGAGACCTTAAATTCTGTTTCATCCCTCCTGCTTCCTGCCTTCCAAATACCAAGGGTTGGGGGGGGAGGGCGGAAAGGGCATCAAATAGTAGGATTTCCCTCTATATATAACTTCTGATGAATACCCCAAAACTTGATGTGATAGTTGGCTAATGGTAAGCATAAAGCCAATAATGGAGAGATCAGTAAACAATATGGTCAAATCCATTCCACAGAATACTTTTATTGGACCATATTGAATTAATACAAATGCTTTTGGTACAAAAGCAAAATTATTTATGAAACAATAGAAAAATCTGCTCTAAAGAAGAAAAAAAAGCACTGCACATGATTTCAGTGAAAAAAAGAACCAGATGTTACACATACTTAAGAAAAAAAAAACCAATCCCATGTGCAGTTACCCATAAAATATTCAACACTTACATAGGTTTAGGGCTTACTGGCTTGATTTCTTTCCTCCCTCTCACCTTCATACTAATCTTCCACATGTCAGCATTTCTTTGAAATCAGGGTGTGTTACTAAAGTAGAGTTTAGAGAGCCAATTGAGGATTGATTCCAGTTGAAATTTTTGTAGTGTGCCCAGGGATGTCCTCATCCATGGAAGAAAGAGGGTGCTGTCACTACGTGTCAGGAATGTGGGCGTGCAGGCCACACTGTACCATTTGCTATCTGTAAAACCCGAAATGGATTGACCTCTACAAAAAAATTAATAATTGAGCAATGCGTGTGCAAAAAAGGGGTTATGTAAATAGTCCAGATTCCTATGCTGAAGATGGAAAAATAGATATATATGTCTGGCACAATGTCAGATGCTTTGCATATTTTTTTTCCAATCCTCAAAACCAATCTTTAACATATATATTATTAATTCAATTATGTTGATAAAGGAGTTAAAAACAAAAAAGAGCCTTTCAGTCAAGATGGTGATATAGGTAAATGTGATACTTGAATACTCCCACAATCACATGAAAATTATAATAAACTACAGTATAACCATCATTCAGAACCACCTAAAATCTAGCTTAATGGAAGTCCTACAACAAGGGATTTAAAGAAGAAGCCACATCAAGACTGGTTGAAGTGGTGGAAACATGGAAGGGACTGGTCCCACACCCATGTGTGGAGGTTTAAAATCAGGAAGGATATCTTAGAGGCAGAGGTCCCTCCTGAAAAGCAAGGGGTCCCAAACCCACACCAGGTCTCCCAGCCCAGGGTTCCAGAGCAGGAAGAAAAGTCCCTGCTGTAAAAACTAGTGAGGATTGTGGCTGAGTGAGACGGAAGGCTATTGCAGGAAGTTCTGCTTAAAGGGCCCATGCAGGGACTTATTCAGACTTACTCCCTCTAAGCTCCAGCACTAGGGCAGTAACTTGAAATAAACTAGGAATATAAAGGGAGGAACTGAATTATCTGGAATAAGACAAAAGTTAGGGGCAGCTTTCTATCAGACAAAAAATGATGGCAGAGGCCATTGTTCCTTTTCTGAAAACCCACCAACACAGAGCTGACAGGCGGATAACATATCTGAGTCTCCTTCAATGTGGCTCACACTGTTCGCCCTGCACTGGTGATTCCCTGAGACCCTGCCCCACCCAACTTGGGAGCCAACCTAAGCAGTTTCCATTGGCTTTTCCATAAAACTGGCCTTTCTTGTGTCACACTTTAGACCTTCCTAAAATCTTTTAAACAAGCATAATCTGATCTCTGCATTCCCCTTACCCCTTGCTAAGTGGCCCCAGGCCCAGCACTAGCAGCAGCTGTCCATGGTTTGGCCACTCCTGGGTACCTGCAAGCCCATCACAAGTAGCAGCCATCTGCAGATTGCTCTTTAGCTTGTGCTGGGTGGCCCCAGGCAGGACACAGACAGTGGCTGACCTTGCACCTCCCTGGAGGCCCCAGAGCCTATGCATGCAATGGACAGCTTCAGACCATACCATTTTATAACCCTACTACCTCCACAAGTGACACACTCAAGGGGACGACTGGTTGAGCACCAAAGCGACACTGAAGCAAGTTCTGCTCTCTAGTGTTGACCCATGCACAGCAGCTCCTCTCCTATAGTTGCAGATGGTCCTCACAGCCAATAGGCCTGGGGGTCAATTCCTCCCACTGAGGTAGCAATAGCAATAAAGGCTCAGCTATAACAGGATAGTACACACATCTCACACCTGGATCATCCAGCTTGGGTGGCTGTGCCACTGGGACCTATGGGAAAACCTACTAAACAATACCACTCTACCAAATCTAGGAGATAAAGCCTCTCTACCTAATACATAGGAACAAATACAGGGAAGCAGCCAAAATGCAGAGACAAAGAAATGGGCCCCAAATGAAAGAAGAGGAGTAATCCCCAAAAAAAGAACTAAATGAAATGGAGACAAGTAAAATGCCAGATACAGAGTTCAAAACAGTGGTTATTAGAACACTCAAGGAATTTAATGAGAACTTCAACAGCATGAAAAAGGATATAGAAACCATAAAAAAATGAACCAGTCAGAAATTAAGGCTTCATAAACTGAAATGAAGAATAATTTATAGGGAATCAACAGTAGAGTAGATGACACAGATAATCAAATCAGCAATTTGGTTTATAAGGAAGGAAAAATACCCAATGAAAACAGCAAAAAGAGAAAAGAACCCAAAAAACTGAAGACAATGTAAGGAGTCTCTGGGACAACTTCAAGAGTATAAACATTTGTGTTGTTAGGATGCCAGACGGAAAAGAGGAAGAGCAAGAAATTGAAAACCTACTTGAAAAAATAATGACAGAAAATTTCTTTAACCTGGTGAAGGAAATAGACATGCAAGTCCAGGAAGTGCAGAGAGTCCCAAAAAAGATAAACCCAAAAAGGCCCACACCAAGACACATCATAATTAAAATGTCAGAGTTTTAAGACAAAAAGAGAATCTTAAAAGCAGCAAGAGAAAAACAGTTATCTTCAAGGGAGTTCCTATAAGATTGTCAGTCAATTTTTCAACAGAAACTTTGTAGGACAAAGAAGAGTGGCAAGAAATATTCAAAATGATGAAAAGCAAGGACCTACAACCAAGATTACTCTACCCATCAAATCTATCATTTATAATCAAAAGGAAGATAAAGAGCTTCCCAGAGAGGAAAAAGCTGAGAATGTTCATCACCACAAACCAGTATTTAAAAAATATGTTAAGGGACCTTCTTTAAGAATAGAAAAATATATTAAAGTGGAAATAAATACATATCTATCAACAATTACTTTAAATGCAAAAGGATTAGAAGACAAGACCTATCCTCCTCAGACTATTCCAAAAAATTCAAGAGGAAAGCACACTTCCAAGTTCTCTCAATGAAGCTAGCATTACCCTAATTTCAAAACCAGGTACAGACACCACAAAGAAAGAGAACTACAGGCCAATATTCCTGATGAACACAGATGCTAAAATCCTCAACAAAATTCTAGAAAATTAGATCCAGCATTACAATAGAAAGATCATACACCATGACCAAGTGGAATTTATTTGGGGGATACAAAGAGGTACAATATCTGCAAATCAATAAATGTGATACATCATATAAACAAATTGAGAGACAAAAATCACATAATCATATCAATCAATGCAGAAAAAGCATTTGACAAAATCCAACACCCTTTATTGATAAAAACTCTCAGCAAAGAAGAAATAGAAGGATCATACCTCAACATACTAAAAGCCTTATATAACAAACCTACAGCCAACATCATACTCAATGGGAAAAACTAAAACCATTTCCCCTAAGAACAGGAACAAGACATGGATGCCCACTTCCACCACTCCTGTTCGACATAGTATTGGCAGTGCTAGCCATAGCGATCAGACAAGACGAAATAAAAGGCATCCAAATTAGAAAGGAAGAAGTAAAATTGTCATTAGTCTCACATGACAAGATATTATACATAGAAAACCCCAAAGACTCCATCAAAAAACTAATAGACTTAATAAATGAATTCAGCAATGTAGCAGAATACAAAATCAACACCCAGAAATCTATAGCTTTTTTATATACCAATAAGGAACTCACTGAAAGAGAAACTAAAAAATCATACCAATTTATCATTGCAACAAAAAAAT
The DNA here is from genome assembly GCF_000412655.1 of Myotis brandtii. Lineage (NCBI taxonomy): Eukaryota > Metazoa > Chordata > Mammalia > Chiroptera > Vespertilionidae > Myotis > Myotis brandtii. Next base: position 2,873,776 of record NW_005370016.1, read on the forward strand.
TAAGATACCTAGGAATAAACTTAACTAAGGAGGTAAAAGACCTCTACTCAGAAAACTGCAGGATATTGAAAAAAGAGATAGAGGAAGACATAAACAAATGGAAGAATATACCATATTCATGGATTGGTAGAATCAACATCATTAAAATGTCCATACTACCCAAAGCAATTTATAGATTCAATGCAGTCCCCACTAAAATACCAATGGCATACTTCACAGACCTAGAACAAACTCTCCAACAATTCATCTGAAATAAAAAACAATCATAAATAGCCACAGCAATCCTGAGAAATAAGAACAAAGTTGAAGGGATTACAATACCAGGTATCAAGCTATATTACAAAGCCACTGTCCTCAAAACTGCCTGGTACTGACACAAGAACAGATATATAAACCAATGAAACAGAACAGAGTGCCCAGAAATAGACCCAAGCCATTTTGCTCAATTAATATTTGACAAAGGAGGCAAGAACATACAATGGCATCAAGACAATCTCTTCAATAAATGGTGTTGGGAAAATTGGTCAGGTACATGCAAAAAAATGAAACTAGATCACCAACTTACACCATACACAAAAATAAACTGAAAATGGATAAAGGACTTAAATGTAAGATGGAAAACCATAAAAATCTTAGACGTCTCCATAGGCAGCAAAATATCAGATATATGTCGTAGCAATATCTTTACTGATACAGCTCCTAGGGCAATGGAAACTAAGGAGAAAATAAACAAATGGGACTACATAAAAATAAAAAGCTTCTGCACAGCTAAAGAAATCATCAACAAAACAACAAGAAAGCCCACTGCATGGGAGAACATATTTGCCAATGTTATCTCAGATAAGGGTTTAATCTCCAAAATTTACAGGGAACTCATACAACTTAACAAAAGGAAGATAAACAATCCAATAAAAAAATGGGTGAAGGACCTAAATAGACACTTTTTATAAGAGGACATTCAGAAAGCTAAGAGACATATCAGAACGTGCTCAAAGTCACTAATCATCCGAGAGATGCAAATCAAAACGACAATGAGGTACCATCTCACACCTGTCAGAATGGCTATCATCAACAAAACAACAAACAACAGGTGCTGGTGAGAATGTGGAGAAAAAGGAACTTTTGTGCACTGTTGGTGGGAATGCAGACTGGTGCAGCCACTGTGGAAAACAGTATGGAGTTTTCTCAAAAAATTAAAAATGGAATTTCCATTTGACCTAGTAATCCCACTTATAGGAATATATTGCAAGAAACCAGAAACACCAACCAGAAAGGATATATGCACCCCTATGTTCATAGCAGCCCAATTTACGATAGCTAAGATTTGGAAACAGCCTAAGTGCCCATTAGCAGATGAGTGGATTGAAAAACAGTGGTACATCTACACAATGGCATACTGCACTGCTATAAAAAAAGAAGGAACTTTTACCATTTGCAACAGCATGGATGGACCTGGAGAGCATTATGCTAAGCAAAATAAGCCAGTCAGAGAATGAGAAATATCACATCTCACTCATATGTGGGATATAATGATCAACCTAAACTGATGAAGAAATATAGATCCAGAGACAAAGAAACACTGAACAGACCATCCAATCTCAGAGGGAAAGCGGGGGAGGGTGGGGTTGGGAGTGGGGGTAAGAGATCAACCAAAGGACTTGTATGCATGCATCTTACCTAATAATAGACAAACATGTAAATTGACCATCCCTTCACTATGCTCACCAGCCAATCAGGATAGTATGCAAATTAACCCAACAAAGATGGTGGTTAATTTGCATACATAGGTACAGCAGAGCGAAGACTGAAGGCTCCGACCTGAGCAGCGAAGGCCTGGGTCCAGGGTGCCGGAGGAAAACTGGTGCCGGCAGCCAGGGGAAGGAAAGGCCTATTGCACGAATCTCTTCATGCAACGGGCCTCTAGTATTAGCATAACCAATAGACATGGACACTGAGGTGGTGGGGGCTTGTCCTGGGGGGTGGGAGTGGCAGGGAAGGGTTAATAGGGGAAATAGAGACATATGTAATAATTTAAACAATACGCGCAAATTGATTAAATGCTGGAATCAAGAAGACAAATGGAGGCTGAATAGATAACCAAACAAGACCTTTACATATATTGTGAAAGTAAAGGAATGTAAAAAATCATTTCATAAAAATACAAACAAATAAAATGCTGTGGTAGCAATATTTATACCAGAAAAAATAGACTTAAAACAAAGGCTATATAGCAAGCGGAACTTAGCAATTCCACCTCTGGGTATTTATCCGAAAAAATTCAAAACACTAAATTGGAAAGACATATACATCCATATTTTCATTGCAGCATCCTATATAATAAAAGGCAAATATGCAAATCAACGAATGGTGAAACAACTGGTCACTATGATGCACACTGACCACCAGGGAACAGATGTTCAATGCAGGAGCTGCCCCCTGGTGGTCAGTGCATTCCCACAGGGGGAGCACCACACAGCCAGAAGCTGAGCTCATGGCTGGTGAGCCCAGGAGCGATGGCAGGAGCCTCTCCCACATCCAGGGCAGCGCTAAGGAGCAGTGAGCCGAGCAGTAAGAACCAGTGAGCAGGCGGGCAGTAAGGAGTGAGGGGTCCCAGACTGCAAGAGGGATGTCTGACATCCCTTGAGGGGTTCTGGACTGTGAGAGGGTGCAGGCCGGGCTGAGGGACCCCCCCAGTGCAGGAATTTCGTGCATCAGGCCTCTAGTTATTTATAGTAGCCAAGATATGGAAAGCAACCTAAATGTCTATCAATAGATGAATGAATAAAGAAGTGTTGCATGTATTCAATGGAATCTAACTCAGCCATAAAAATAATGAAATCCAGCCCAGCTGGTGTGTCTCAGTGGTTGAGCATCAATCTATGAACCAGGAGGTCACAGTTTGATTCCCAGTCATGACACATGCCCAGGTTGCAGGCTCGATCTCCAGTATGGGGCATGCAGAAGACAGCCAATCAAAAATTCTCTCTCATCATGGATGTTTCTACCTCTCTCTCCCTTTCTCTTTCTCTCTGAAATCAATAAAAATATACTTAAAAAATAATAATGAAATCCAGCTATCTGAAACAGCATAGAAGGTATTGTGCTGAGTGAAATAAGTTAGATAGAGGAAGACAGATGCCATATGATTTCACTTATATGTGGAATATAAAAAAATAAATAAAATAAAATAGCAAGCAGAACAGAAACAGACTCATAGATACAGAGAATATTTTGATGGTTGCCAGATGGGAGGAGAGGTGTGGCTGGGTAAAAAGATGAAAGGATTAAAAAATACAGACTGGTAGTTACAGAATAGTCACAGGGATCTTAAGTACAACCTAAGGAATATAGACAATAATATTGTAATAACTATCTATTATGTCAAATGGGTACTAGATTTATTGGGATGATCACTTAAGTTATACGAATGTCTAATCACTGGGTTGTACACCTGAAACTAATATAATATTGTATGACAACTAAAATTAAACAATAAAATGTTTTAAATAAAAAAATATATATTTTTCCAGAATTCCAGGAACTGATTTATACTCACCATTTTAATTTGTCTTCATTGATTTTAAAGATGCACGTTGTAGAGTGTCCTGCAAGAGTCAAATAGCATTGACCTTTTTTACCATGTACTCACTGTCTTCTGTGAACCTCCCTTTCATCTTCTGTGATATTTCTACACTTGGGCCCAAGTTTTATACCAGGAAGATATTAATACCAAAGAGAATCAGTGCAGGGAAGGGGAAAATAAATTTTGTATAGAAGAGTCTTAAATTTAAATCTCAATTTTTAAAACGGGCATTTTAGAGAAACCAGCTATATTTGTTATTGCTTATTCCTGCTGATTGGCAATTTAAAAAAATATTTCATTGAATTCTCATATTTAATAACATGTGGCTTCCTTTAAGTAATAAAAAACCACCAATATTTTAAGGAATATGTGCATTTAAAGTATCAAATATCCTTTTTAAAAAATTGAACTTGAATGCAGAGATCTCTGGAACATTGGTAAACACTAATATCAACCATAGTAGCAATTAAGTATTTATTATATTTTTTTAAAACTTTAAATACTGTTATTTTACAAAGAAAGCAGTTTTATATAGAAATAGTATAAAATTAAAACAATAGCTTATTGTTAAAGTTTCATTCTAAGGATAGCAGACATAATTGAGTTGCATTAACTCACAGGAAATAGGACCCAGTGGTGATATCCTGATTACCATTCTCAATTAACATCACTACCATTTTTAGTGCTTATGTTTAATGTCAAAGCATTAAGAGTCTTCCAGGATAAAAAATCTATTAGTGTTTCAAAACTATGTTCCAAACCAAAGAGACTAGAAACAGAATGAAACCAGATGTCATTTGCATTAAGGTGATAATTTTAGAAATGTGAATTAATCAAGTTTCTCAAGGGAAGGCTATAATTTAAAAAGTGGTAAAGAAACTCAGTGTTGAACACTATGTTGAATCAGCTTGTTTAAGACACAAATAAGAAATCTGAAGAGATTTGAGAAGTGTTATACAAGAGGGAGAGAACATTACATATTCCTAAATGCCAAGTGTGTCTATTCAAATCAAATGATAATTTTTCCATTTGCTCTTATCACTGGTGAAGCTCACAGGGCCCGGAAATAACTGTGCCTTCAATATATAGTTTTTGAATGAATTAACAGATAAAAGAAAAAAATCAGAGAATAATAGTGAAAAAAAGACTAGAGCAATTCAACCTAGATCTGGATTCTAGTCCTGGTTTTGTCATTAGTTATTTTTAAAACTGTGAGCAAATTATTTCGCACCCAATTATTACATCTCTAAGTTTGGATTACTATATTTCTAAAATCCCTCCCAACTCTTTTTTCTGTCACAAAAGCTATCTGTGGCTTAGCTTTATAAAAATTAAAACCATAAAACATTCTGGAAGTTGAGACAAAGAAAAGGAAATATGGAAAATGGCCAAAAATTAGTAATGGTAGATGATTTGAAAGATTGTGTTTGTTTTTAAGATTGGAGCCATCTGAATAAAATTAGATGAAAATAATCCCTTAGGGTCTGAATATATTTAAATAGAAACAACCAATCTAACATACACAGAGTACATCCTTGAAGAAAATAAAATGCAAAATTTCCAAGTAGAAGAGATTATAAGTTTTTCATTCATACATTTAGTCAACAAACATGTATTAAATGTGTTCTCCATGCCACCTATCCTGCTAGGTACAGAGGATTAAGAATAAATAAGAGAATCCCTGTTCTCTAGCAAGTACTAGTTTGGCAATGACTTCATAATATTACTCTAGAAATGTAATTATGAGGATTTTAAAAAATGCCACTAAAAATAAATTCAGACAATAATATTGTAGTCTTTAGCTTAAAATTTATATATTTTTGAAACATAAAATTAAAATATAATTATTATTTTCATTGTGGATTTAATAGGAAAGTCAAATTAATGGATTTGAATATTAATTTAAAATAATGACAAGTTAAATGAGTAAAAGGCTAAAACAGTACATTCTCTTGCCGTTTGACCTAGGCAAAATGCAGAAGTGCTCTAAAACATCTTTAATTAAAGTCTTAATAAATGTATAATGAGATTCATTTTTTCTTTCACAAGCAAGAAATTTATGAAGATTGGGATTATTGAGTAAAGAAAGTAAACACTTTAAAAATTTTAAACACAAACTAAATTTCTTTGCCAAAATGTTCTATTAAATTAAATTGTATTAGTTTAAAATTTCCATCCATTCTTATGAGCAAAGAACATTTTAATTATGTTATGTATTTGCGGTATTACCAAATTTGTATTATTTTTGTTTAAATATTGTGTGTTTTTTTTTAGTTCTAGTGAGGTTCAACATATTGCCGTATGTTTACTAATGCAATTTCTCTTAAACAAAGTGTTTGTGATGGCATTTTACTACTTACTAGGGGCTTGCTGTTCTATATTCTTCTAAATTGTATGTGCTTTTAAAAGCAAATGTATTAAATCTTCATCATATTTTCTATAAATATTAATCCCCTATTTAGAAGTTGCCTATTTGGTGTAGGCGTGTCTATAATTCAACTTTTATATATTTAAAGTTTAATTTATAAAATATCATTTAAAAAATATATAATGGGATATTTTACTTAATGCCATTTATAAAATGTAATATTTTTAATTACAAGTTCTATGGTTCTAAAAAATAATATAATTCATGATCAAAATGTCAAGTTCTGGCATTGCAATATAATCAATACATAATTTATTTATAAATAAAATATGTAGTTCAAGTGTTAGAGTATAAAAATTCTTGATAGTTAAAACAGGATTTATGAACAAAATGATTTTAGCTGGTGGAACTACCAACAGAGTTTATAGTAAAACTAGAGGCCTGGTGCACAAAAATTCATGCCCTGGTGGGGTCCTTCAGCCTGGCCTGTGCCCTCTTGCAGTCCGGGACCCCTCGGGGGATGTCCACCTGCTGGTTTAGGCCCTCTTCCCGCAGGGAGTGATGCCTAAGCCGCAGTCAGACATCCTTAGCACTGCCGGGGAGGCGGGAGAGGCTCCCGCCATTGCCGCTGCGCTTGCAGCCGACAGCCTGGCTTGTGGCTGAGCGGAGCTCCCCCTGTGGGAGTGCACTGACCACCAATGGGCAGCTCCTGCATTGAGCATCTTCCCCCTGGTGGTCAGTGCATGTCATAGCAACTGGTCGTTCCCAGTCTTTCCACCATTAGGGTCAATTTGCATATTATCCTTTTATTACATAGGATATAATAATAATTCAAAGTAAATAACAATTATGGTTTATTGAGTCCCTTCTGTGTGCCAGGCATTGTGCTAAGTGCTTTATTACAAGTATTTACTCCACCAAACTCTGAGCGTTTTGCCTCCTCTGAAATAAAGCCTATTATTGGAGAGCAGGAGGGAGCTCTTGTTAAGAGTATCCTAGAAAAATTCTGGAAATGTAATAAGGCATTGACGGTGTTTGGAACCTAAGGGAAATTTTGCCATTCTTCAGCACAATCATTTCCTGAAATGTTCATAGGTACTATTTTTATTTTATTTATTTCTGAATTAGAAGGGAAATCCATGGTAAATGATTTGGGGAAATCCTGAGTTAAAACTAAATGTTTCTTTCCTGCAGGACTTCTAAACACTTTTTACAAACTTATATGCACTGTCATCCTCCAAGAAGACAATATGACATTCAGTATCAACTATGCACATTTGACCATAGAATATCCTTCTTTTTGAGCCTAGATATTCATGGAATATTTTAAGTAATACATTAACCGTTTGTGTAACAGTCTTAAATGGAAATGGCAATCAGGAGATTAGGTTACTAAGGCCCTTCCCAAGTAGAACTGCATACTTAGAGGGGGCTCCCTTGTTTAACCTTGCACCCCACTCTAGGTGTATCCTGAAGAGGTACCTTCTGCCAGAGGAAGAAACTCAGAAGAGAAATGGGGCTGAGAGAAGAAAAATGTTACTGAAGGGAATAGGTTCTTCATTGGTATCCCAGAAAAAGAATTTCAGGGACACTCACACAGGAGTTCTACCCAATAGTGGCAAGATTTATTACAGCGGAAAGTGATAGTAAACTCTGCGAGAGGCACAGAGAGGGCAGACTAAAGAGCTGCCCTGAGGTCCTTGCTAAGATTCCATATATTTTCTTGATTTTGGAAAAGAACTGGCTTTCTTTCAAACTGTGCAACCTCTTTCCTGGCTTTTCTGGGTCCTGTGCTATTCCCCCTATCCAATCTCTTTTTCACAAATTTTCTCAGGCCAGTGGCCCTCCTCCTTTTATGGTTGCCATTTTGGCTCCTACTGGCATGCCTCATAGTTCCCCTTCCTCATTTGGCTTCTACTGCACATGCACTTAGTGAGAGGAATTCCTTCACATTTTCCACACCCCCACTCCCTCACACACACACACACACACACACACACACACACACACACACACACACCTTGTAAGTCCTGTGGACTCCCCAGGTGACCCACAAGCTGTCTTTCCTGCCCATTCAGATGTTTTTGTCCCTTTAGCAAAGGATGCCAGCTCCTGGTTACTCCCCAGGGTGACTGAAAGCTATTTTTTCCTACCTAGTCAAACTTAATCAAGATGTCTGTTTTTGTTTGCTCCCTCCTCTTTAGTTAATATCTGTCTACTCTAACAAAGGCAAGATACTTTATAAGAACCTTCACAGTACCAGGTACTTTTCCAAGCTCTGGGGATAAGGAAGCTTAAATCTGCTTCAAGGGAGATAAGTATACTAGTATACACAGTCATAATGCCACAGAGAAATGCAAAGTTAGGGGGGTGGTGTTCTGGGAGCATACAGAAATCACACCCAAAGTTCTCTTATGAGGTGTCAGAGGATTACTAAAGAAGAAAGTTTTTATGTGAATATTGGAAACTGAGTTGTTAAGTTCATAGGTGGTGACACACTTCAGGAAGGGTAATAAAGGAGAAAAGACATGGAACTGTGAAAGAATATATAGGTCATTTGGGAAAACAAGTGATTTGGTAGATTACAGGTAGGGTAGGTCAGGGATCAAAGTATAAAGGGTCCTGTTTAATATAAACAACATACATAATCTTTGAAAGGTTTTGGCCAGGGGAGTGACATGAGTGGAAAGGTCTTTTAGAAAGGTCATTGGGGAACTTTGCAGAGTCTAAGATGGGGAAAGGTGAGGATGAGGCAAGGAGAGAAGTCAGGCATGAAGGCAGGTGAGAAAGGCTGTCAATCTCCTTTTATACTAAACAGTAGAGATAGGGTGGAGAGAGGATAAAGTTGGGCACTATTTGAAGGTATTTAGAAGGTTCTGACAGTACTTGTGATGTGTTGGCTGTGCATGTCTAGGATGAAAAAGAGATTGAAAATAACAGCTTTGTCAAGTGACCATGGTAGGGTTTTTTTCTTTCAAAAGGATCTAAGAACAATTTCATAATTCTAATATACTAGTAATAGCAAAAAACTACAGTCTTCAAGATAAATTGACATATTAATGGTATTTTATTTTATGACTATTCAGATCATAAAAGTAAAACATGCTTACATTAAAATATTTCAAAATATAATTGCTGTAATATTTTAGAGTATTTCCTTTCATAAGCATACTAGATGCCTGATGCACGAAATTAATGCAAGGGCCTTGGCCCCGGCCCCTGCCTGCCACCGCCACATCCAGGGGCCTCTGCCACCTCTGCTGCAGCCCCCACCCACTGCGGCATTGTCTGGAAGGAAGGATGTCGGAAGGATGTCCGGCCTAATTAGCATATTACCTGTTTATTATTATAGATGAGGGGGCAGTGAGTGAGTGTGCATGTTTATGAGTATGTATGGTGGAGATCCATTTTTTTATTGTTTAAAGTATTACATATGTCTCCTTTTTCCCCGGATTGAAACCCCCTCAGCCACGCCCACCCCTCAGGACAAGGCCCCACCACCCCAGTGTCTGTGTCCATTGGTTATGCTAATGCGCATGCATACAAGTCCTTTGGTTGATCTTTAACACCCCCCTTCCATGCCTTCTCTCTGAGGTTGGACAGTCTGTTCAGTGTTACCTTGTCTCTGGATCTATTTTTGTTCATCAGTTTATGTTGTTCATTATATCCCACATATGAGTGAGATCATGTGATATTTATCTTACTCCAGCTGGCTTATTTTGCTTAGTTAGCATAATGCTCTCCAGGTCCATCCATGCTGTTGCAAATGGCAAAAGTTCCTTCTTTTTTATAGCAGCATAGTAATCCATTGTGTAGATGTCCCACTGTTTTTCAATCCACTCATCTGCTGATGGGCACTTAGGCTGTTTCCAAATCTTAGCCATTGTGAATTGTGCTGCTATGAACATAGGGGTGCATAATCCTTTCTGGTTGATGTTTCTGGTTTCTTGCGATATATTCCTAGAAGTGGGATTACTGGGTCAAACAGGAGTTCCATTTTTAACTTTTTGAGAAAATTCCATACTGTTTTCCACAGTGGCAGCACCAGTCTGCATTCCCACCAGCAGTGCAGGAGGGTTCCTTTTTCTCCACATCCTTGCCAGCACTTCTTATTTGTGGATTTGTTGATGATAGCCATTCTGACAGGTGTGAGATGGTACCTCATTGTTGTTTTGATTTGCATCTCTTAGATGATCAGTGACTTTGAGCATGTTTTCATATGTCTCTTGGCCTTCTGTATGTCCTCTTATGAAAGGTGTCTATTTAGATCTTCAGGCTGTCTTTCTGGGCACAGCCTCCCACAGCTGTGGGCTTAGATCTAGAGTCCACGCTGCCAGCAGCCCTGTGGACCCCCTTTCACAGTTGAGTGTTACACGTGCCCCAAGAGATGCGGACATGGTGCAGCGCAGTTTCCTTCTGACCCTCTCGTCCTTGTGCACATGTCTCTCTCTCCAGCCCAGATCCCCAATCCTACCGTTTACCAGGCATCTCCTATCCTTTCTGGCCACAGATTGTCTCACCAGCTGTGTTTAATTAGCCAATTCCTGGGTGGATGTTATTTGATTGAGCTGTTTCTTCTATCTGCTCGGTGAGAAAGGGCAGAACATGTCCACCTATTCAGCTGCCATTTTGTCTCCCCCTGGACAAACTCCTTAGGAGCCCTTAGCTGGGGAGACTGGAGTCTCAGTGTTCATGGGTTTGCAGCCCAGGCAGCTGGTCCCTGTCCGGTGTGGCTGTAGAGTCCGGGTGGTGTCGGAGGTCTCCCTGGGTGGAGGTGAGGCTGGGCTCCCAGTCACAGCTGCTCTCCCTTCAAGATGGCACGGTCTCTGTGGCTGAGCCAGCCCCTCCAGGAGAGATTTCAGTGGTAGCAGAGGCTGCCTGGCTAGGGGAGCCTGGACTGCCAGCCTTCAACAGTCCTGCGGAATATAACTGTCACACACACACACACACACACACACACACACACACTCACACGCCCCACACGTCCACGCACTCCCCATTTGCTCCCTCACTTACACTCTCTCCCTCACTGCAGTCCTGACAACTGCCATCTTGGATTCTCTGGAGATACAATTTTTATACCTTGCTATAGGCTGAGTTTTTGTTTATTATTATATCATGAATATTTTTTCCATATCTCTTAGTCTCTTTGGGCTTCTCGAACAAAAATACCCTAGTCTGGGAGGCTTAAGCAACAAACATTTATTTCTTACAGTTGTGAAAGCTGGGAAGTTCAAGATCAAGGTGTTGGCGGATTCAATGTCTGGTGACAGCTGGCTTTCTGGTTCTCTCCTTACCCTGTTTTCTCCTGTTTGGTATAAATCTAGACAGTCAACTTCTCCATGTGTCCTCATCCAGTGGAAGGGGTAAGGGAACTCTTTTATAAGGTCACTCCCAACCTTGAGTCTTACAACCCCCTGACCTAATCACCTCCTAATGTCTCCATCTCCTAATACCACCACATTGGGGTTAAGATTTCAACATGTGAATTTGAGAGGGACACAACACTGAGACTATAACACCATCATTATTCCTCAGCATCATTAAAATTCATTTTAATGACTATTTTATAGTTTGTTTTATAAATGTCTTACAGTTAACTTTTCCCTTTTTTTGATATTTAGGTTGTTTCTTACCTTCCTCTCCTTTTTTTTCCCATTTAAATGTCAGTGCCTTGATAAATATCTTTCACTTGAGTGTTTTCAGATTTTTCTGATAATGTTCTTGTGATCTGTATCTAAAAGTAGACTTACTTTGTCAGAGGGTATAAACATTTCCAATGTTTTATGAATATTTAAGTCATTTTCCAGAAAGTGTGAAACATCATACTACTTATTTAATTAATCATTACCATATGACTTTTACTTGATGTATTTAACCTATCTATGAATTATATTTTTTCAGTTTTCATATAACATTTTAATTCACCAGTTTTGGATTTTAAAAAGATTAGCTAGAGGTTGTATTATTGTTAATTATATTTCCTTAGAAAATATATTTTCTTCTCCCTAAAATGAACCACATAGTTTCTTTATAGATTTAGTTTTTAACATATTTTTTAAAATAAAAAAATTGATCAAGAATGAATGTTATTTACCTCTTATATGTTTAATATATGTTTCTAGTTTCTCCTAAAATTAACATTGCTCATGGTAGAAAATTTAGAAAAATATGACAATATATATAAGAAACAAATTACAAATTACAACCCTACCATCTAAAGAGAACTAATATGTATCTCACAATGGTAGTTTGGGCATTTTTTTGTTCAGAAATCATTTTGTTTTGACCTGATAGCCTAGAACAGTCCATAGTACATAGCTGGTATTAAACAAACATTTGTTAAATAGATGAATATTTTTTAGCTTAATTTCAATATTTTACATAGATATTTACAATAGCTACTGTGTATTGATTTACATACCAAGCCTCATCATGCTCAATGCTAAATGCAAGATTTCATCTAATACAGCAACCCTGTTAGGTCGAAACGAGTATAGGCTCAATGGGCAGATGTAGAGTCAGCTTTAAAATTATTAAGGTGCCCATAAAATCCTATCTAATAAAAGAGAAACATGGTAATTAGCCGTACCTCTGCTACCCTTCCCATTGGCTAATCAGGGAGATATGCAAATTAACTGCCAGCCAAGATGGCGGCCGGCAGCCAGGCAGCTTGAAG
>NW_005370016.1:2886930-2887204 GCF_000412655.1 Myotis brandtii
GCAGTCCGGGACCCAGATCTGTGACCCTGCCGGACAGGGGGCACCGTGGGAGGCTGTCCGCAGTCCAGGACTCAGATCTGTGACCCTGCCGGGCGGGGCGGCAATGCTTGAGGCTGTCCATTGTCCCGGAACCCGGATCTGTGACCCTGCCAGGCAGCGCTTGAGGCTGTCCGCTGTCCCGGGACCAGATCCGTGACCCTGCCGGGCGGGGGGCAGTGCTTGAGGCTGTCTGCGGTCCAGGACCCGGATCTGTGACCCTGCCGGGCGGGGGGCA
>NW_005370016.1:2887574-2895973 GCF_000412655.1 Myotis brandtii
TCCCCCAGCACACTGTCACCCTCCCATGCCTGCAACAGTTGCAAACCAAGGCGTGAACAAGTTCCCCCCGCCTCTCCACCTCACTTCCATCAACCCGGCATGCCTAACACCCCCCACAGGATGTGCACACATCCCCTCTGATGCGCTCACGTCCTTTGGAGAGTGTCTGGGTGTTCTGGGTGCTGAGAGTGGGCGCCTGTGAGATGACAGTGAGAGGGCGGAGTGGTGATGCCCTGTTCCCACGGAGGCCAGTGCAGCTATGAGATCACCTCTGGGGAGTTAATGCAGGTGCTGAGGCAGGAGCAGGTGCAAACAGACACACCTGGTGGGCAAGGGTGGCCCTCTCTGAGGTGCCTTCTGTCAGCATTCAAGATCAAGAGCCCAGAGGCAGAGAGGAATTCCATCCTCCCAGTGAAACAGTGGGATAGTTGGGGCGACTGTAGAAGAGGAATGTGCACTTTGGGTGTCAGCACCCATGAGCGAAGGCTGTCCTGACTGAGCCTTGCTTGCTTGGGGCCTAGCGCACTCCTGCCGGGCAACGGGTGACAGGACATGCTTTTCTGAATTAATGAGAGAAAACATTGATTCTCCTGCTGCTCAGGAAGGTGGAAAGTGAAGTGGGGAGACATGTAGGGAATGAGCAAGGTTCCCTGTCTGGGGGTTCCAAATCTGCTGTTGGTTTCTTTCACCACTGACTAGAGATATACAGGGTGTCCCCCCAAAATGTATACACACTTTGAATACCTACTAATTCCAATGGTTTTAAGCATAAGAAAGGAACAACAATGGGGCTATTATCTGTTAAAAGTGTGGGCACAAACAGGTAGTTGGACATTCCCTGAGGGGTCTCAGATTGGAGAGGGTGAAGGCCAGACTGAGGGGCCCCTTCTCCCCCCCCCACCCCAGTGCATGAATTTCATGCACCGGGCTACTAGTGTCATATAACAGAAAACAGTTTAAGCTGTGGCAGGTTCCCAACTATCCTGTCTATGGAGGATATGATTCTCACCATTACACAATTCTGCCCCCACAACAGGCAAATTAACCACAATCATTTCATTAGGATTTATTATTTTAAAACTCTATTGCTAGTAAAACATTTCTTAAATCCCCAAATGTTTGGTTCCTTGGATTTAGTAGCACTTATTAAAATATTTTCATATTTTTATAATTCCAATATTTTATTTGACTAAATATACAATTGTAATGCTTACTATTTTAAGCAACATTTAGTGTGCTTTCTGATGATTACATGAGATTTGATTGCTATTAGTAAAATAATTAGTTCAAGGAAATGATTCTTTTTAAAGTTGCTGATTCAAACTAAGTAATTCACATACTCTGAAAGATTGTTGATGTACTCACTACAACTACACAAGCAGACATCAATTTTTTGTTGTCAGGACTTCTTTAGATTCTTAAAACTTATTGACGAGTCCAAAGAGTTTTTGTTTATGTGACTCAGTGTTACCTATATTTACCATGTTGGAAATTAAAAGCAGAAGAAAATGTAAACACATAAGCATTCTTTTAGTTATTAGAATGATCATTCATCATATGTTAGATAATCTCTAGAAAACTCCACACTACAAATATGAGAGAATGAGAATGAAAAGGTCAAATTATATCATGATGTTATGACAATACTTTGACTATGTGGTTTCTATGAAAAGTTCTTAGAGATTTCCAGGGGTCCCCAATTCCTCTTTGAGAACCACTGCACTATACCATACCTAGTATTTTAATTTACTATGTGAAAAATTTTCCCATTTAAATAATATATTTTCCTTGTTTTAACTTGCATTTATTTGGATCATTGTCCTTGCATCTCCTCCTTTATGATCTTCTCTTCTGATGTATATTTGTCTTTCACTTTTCCTATTTCAAAATCTCTTCACATTTTCACTTGAAATGTAAACAATAATACAACTTTGCTTTTCATTTTCTTTCCATTTTGCTGAAACAAATTCACAATTCTCATTATTGACTGTTCTAGCAAACCTTAAACTCAGAAGCCCTCAGAATAAGTCTCCCTGACTTCATACATGCCACAGCTGGTCTGTGTGGCCCTGTGGAAATAATGGCTCTGTCTTGAAACTCTGATAACACCACCTCTTTTGTGATTTAATTTCTTCTATTGATTTTACAAAGAATTAGTTTCTAAATGATGCCTACACTTAAATTTCTAGCCATAATCTGTCAACATTTTCCAGTTTAATACATAAAATTTCAATGCATTCTTCATAGAATATTGCAAGATTCAAATTGTTTCAACTGAAATTGTATTGTCTTTTCTAGAACTTAGTCTTAGTCATATTGCCTTCAATTAAACATAATTTCCCATGTTTAAAAAAGCTAATTTGATTTTTTTTTTACAACATGATTGAGTTTATCTCAAATGCTTGCAGCATTTGGGTTTACAGAAATTATGTTCTGTCAAAATATTTTATAACGGTAGCATTAAACATTGCCCTGAGGAAATAATATTGCTAAAAGTTGAGTGAGAAATAATATCTTGGTGCTATGCGACATTAGAATAATTTTTTATTTCCTGGAGATAATATATTATGTCTACACTTTTGAAAGAGAATCTATATTTGCCCACAAAGTAGAATATTTAAATGGGAAAGTTAAGGATTCATGATGCATTACTAAATTATGAATCTAGCAGCCACCTCTATACATTTCTACTCATAAAAGCCCCCTTTCCACTTTGGACTAAATGAAGTGGTTAATAGTTTGGGCAGAGTACTTAGCTTCTGAAAATAGCCTGCAGATAATGGATGACATTGGTGATAAATATAATACACAGCTGACAATCTACATACAGTACTGGTGCCTACGGTAGTGCATGCTAATTAGCAAGCACCCCTGGTGACTCGATGTACCCTCCCCTCCATCTGTTGCTTCACTTTGAGTGTTAAACAACTAGAATACTGAGTATTTGAAATTACCTTTAGTGCTTTTAGTTTAAGTATATGTATGTATATTTAGTCAAATTATATGCACATATATAATATAATACAGTAAATAAATAACATCAACTCAAGTATTTAAGAACTTTTCTACATCTAACATTGTTTAGGCTAAATATTCAAATATTTGAAAGAAAATTTCAGTGTTTATCTGGACATCTAGCATCTTTTCAGTTTGCTAAACATGGTAAAATCAACTCTGAGTATTGTGAGAGTAATTTCATAGAAAATATTACATAAAATAGATAAAAATAACCCAGACCTGGGAAATTGTCCCATGGTTTGAAAAAATAAATATTGTTTTTTTTATGGAATATGAAACCAATTATTTAATGATATCTATAATGTGATGAACTTAAAAAGCAAACTTATTTTATAGAATAGTTATTAAAATATGGATGATTATAATCAGACTTCCTGGGTTAAAATTGATATTCTGCCATTTATTAGCTATGTAACTTTGGTCAAGTTTGTTTACCTCTCTGTCTAAATTTTCTCCTTTGTCTCACTGTTTGTATTTGTAAGATGAGATGAAATAATAGCATCTCTAAGGTTGTTATGAGGATTAAAGAAGCTAATATTCACAAACATTTATAACAGTTTCTGCCACAGAATAAATTATATAAGTGTAAAATAAATAAAAATACTATGGTTAGCTTATCTTTACTAATTTTAGCTTTGAAACTGTGCTAAGATATCCAACGATGTGATTGTGCTAATTATAAAATTCTTATTCCTCTCATATTGTTCTTTTAAATATAATTTTATTAAATAATAATAATATCATGATAGAATGAATTCAGTTGATTTCTATTCACATTTCATCATGAATAAAACATTAGATTTTCATTTGAAAGATAAAATATCTATTTTCATACTGACTATTGCATTTTGGAAGTGTTTCCAATGAAACACAGGTCAATTAATATCATAACTAACTGTGATTATTAGTCAATTTTGGTCAAGTTTGTTTACCTCTCTGTCTAAATTTTCTCCTTTGTCTCACTGTTTGTATTTGTAAGATGAAATAATAGCATCTCTAAGGTTGTTATGAGGATTAAAGAAGCTAATATTCACAAACATTTATAACAGTTTCTGCCACAGAATAAATTATATAAGTGTAAAATAAATAAAAATACTATGGTTAGCTTATCTTTACTAATTTTAGCTTTGAAACTGTGCTAAGATATCCAACGATGTGATTGTGCTAATTATAAAATTCTTATTCCTCTCATATTGTTCTTTTAAATATAATTTTATTAAATAATAATAATATCATGATAGAATGAATTCAGTTGATTTCTATTCACATTTCATCATGAATAAAACATTAGATTTTCATTTGAAAGATAAAATATCTATTTTCATACTGACTATTGCATTTTGGAAGTGTTTCCAATGAAACACAGGTCAATTAATATCATAACTAACTGTGATTATTAGTCAATTTACCAAAAACTCTTTTTAAGAGCCACAGAAAATCTTGCATTGCCTGTGAATTTTTTCTAATTGAACAAGAGACCATAACTAATACCCTGGAGGTATAGATTAGATAATTAGTCACAGTGTGCTCTTTACTGAAATTAGCTAAACCACTAATGATGGACAATATAACATGAGAGTAAACAGTGGCCCTATTACTCTCTATTTGCTGATATTTTCCTTTTTAAAATGTGTTTTCATATATAATTTTTTCTATATCTTGGTCTGAATATCTTTAATTTTAGGATGGAAGATTTTATCACATAGTTCATAATTAGCAGTAAAACAGTAATTCAAAAATGGACCAAAAAAATTGCTTAACTCTCTTCTGTTTTTGATATAAGTTCTAAAATATAAGGCATACAATTGAGAAAATTAACTTTGTTTCCTGTTTTAAAACATCAATACAACTAATATTCCTTAATATTTAAATATTATAAAATTAGAAAATAATACTCCAGTCAATCAGTATTATATCTGCATACTTTATAATAAATATCAAACAACACAGATAAAATCCTACAGTTATATTCAAAATCTGGATGCTTTGTTTACATGATCATTTATGTATATTTTTTACCTATTCTGGTAATTGGCTTTTATGGCTTTCATTAAATACCTGAGGTCAGCCCTTAGCAAATGTTTTAGAAAGTAGGAGATTTGGGCAGATTAAGCTTGTCAGTAATTTATTAAGAATAACTCCTTTATCAGTTAACTTTGCTATGTTACAAACCAGCCCCAAATTTAAAATAACCGTTTATCATTGTTGATGATCTGCAAGTTGGCTGGGTGGTTCTGCTGATCTGGGTCAGACCTGGTTAATCTTTGCTGTATTCCTACATATACCTGCAGCCATCTAGTGGGATGGTGGGTTCTGGCCACCTGGGATAGCCTAGCACTCATGTCTGGATGTTGCTCAGCTGATGTCTGGAGGTAACAATAACTGGACTATTCTCTCATCACGCAGCAGTTTAACCTAGGCTTGTTCACATGGCAGGCAAGAGAAAGGAAGTAAAGAAACACACAGATCTCTTAATGCTAGGCTCAGAACCAGTTACTTCACTCTGCTGCGTTCTATTGGTTACAAGGCCAGCCCAGATTCAAGAATGGAGGACTAGATTCCACCTCTTGAAGTCAGTAACAAAAATAATTACAGTCATTTCTTGAATCTACAGCAGCCACTCTGGATAATTTAGGAATAAATCATATTGTTTAACTGAGCTGAGGCCTTAGTACATGAGCCCCATAACTGAAAAACAGACTTTTTTTTTTTGCCTCTGCAGTCTTCTCTATATAATATTATCAAGGAGATGAGAGCATGAAAAAACAACCAATTAAACTGTTTGACTGTTGATCTACAAGAGAAAATTTCCAGGCCAAAGCCTTTTTTATTCCATGTATTAAGTAAAATGTCTTTCTTTCTTTAATTAATTTATTTTTTAAATATTTTTTATCGATTTCAGAGAGGAAAGGAGAGAGAGAGAGAGAGAGAGAGAGAGAGAGAGAAATATTAATGATGAGAGAGAATTATTAATTGGCTGCCTCCTGCATGGGGATCGAGCCCTGAATCAAACCCAGGACCCTTCACTCCACAGGTCAATGCTCTATCCACTAAGCCAAACCAGCTAGGGCCTTCCCTTTACTTTAAATTAGCTAAGTGAAAGTAGCCATTTCAGTGCTGAACAAAGTTTTATTCATTTAAAAATACTTACTCAATGGAGCCCCAGTTGAATTGGCTCCCAAATTCCAATGTAACAGTATAGTCCAGTGATGGCGAACCTTTTGAGCTTGGAGTGTCAGCATTTTGAAAAACCCTAACTTAACTCTGGTGCCGTGTCACATATAGAAATTTTTTGATATTTGCAACCATAGTAAAACAAAGACTTATATTTTTGATATTTATTTTATATATTTAAATTCCATTTAACAAAGAAAATCAACCAAAAAAATGAGTTCACGCATGTCATAGGTTCGCCATCACTGGTATAGTCTAAAGTTAGTATTCCCGGAACCTGCCTGTGATCTCTAGCTGGGGTGTTGTAACAACCTCCAGGGCTCTAGTCACTTCTGTGGAAATGTACTATGAGCAATGCTTGTAGTTTATTTTCTTGTTCCAAGCACCAGAATCTTGCTTTGCAGTTTTCAGTGAAGGCAACCAGATTGCTGTGCTTTTTTGTGAAAGAGTGTTCCAACTCTGATCCTTATACAAGTGACAGGAAGGATTAGTTGAGAAGAATTGATATGATGTACATTAATGTTAGCATAGATTGCATGCCTATATGTGTGTGAACACATTTCTGTCTTTGCTACATAACTGACAGGATCTTTGACCACCATCTTTCATCCAATCTTGTTTCTCCTCTTACACTCTCCATCTCAATTAATGGTACTGCTCTCTGTTATTTCATAAGCCAGAAACCTGAAAATCTTCCTTGACGGCTCCTCTCGTTTATTCCCTGTCTATAATGAATAACCATGTCATACAGATTTTAATTCCTTCATATCACTGCCATCTGCCTTCATCTCACCATCCTTCACCGTTACTGCCTAACTTTAAGCCTGATTAAGTTACTGCAATTGTGTCCTGACATTTCTTAAAATCAGTCTCATTTCCTTCAGTCCATTGTCTATGCTGCTGCTAGAATTAATTTCCTAAAATATAGTTCAATTTACTTCATTCACATGCCTAAAATTATTCAGGGACTCTTCATTCAGGATAGAATCCAAACCCACATCTACATGGAAAAAAGGATTTTAAAGCACAACTCCTGTATTTATTACCACAAGGTCTACAACAAAACAATTAGTGCTATATGTGGCCACATTCCAAAAATGTGGTGGTGCACGTTCTATGTAGAGTTACTAAGAGTGTGGCTAAACCTGTTTTGCAACCCTCAACCTATCACCTACTTCCAGGCTGAGATTGGAGATTTCAGAATGCTTTAGCGTCCACCCTCTCTCAACACCCAGATGTACATGGGAGCACTTGTCTGCACACACAGACTCCCAAACATTGGGTAGGAGAAGGTGGTTCTTCCCTCTTGATCCAAGCCAAGAACAGTCTTTAAAAGAAATACTTGACCCTTGACATTTTTTAAGAACAGAAACTGGTACCAGATCTATAGCTTAAAACATGACAAAGTGGATTTCAGAGAATAGAGACTGTCAAGGGAACACATTTCAGTAAGGACAGAAAAGAGGTATGTGATGCTCTCTGACCTGTGGGCAAGACATGCACTGTGTATCAGCCAAAGCCCTTTCAAATGTTACACAGATGACTGCCTGGTAGGTAACAGAGGGATGGACCTATGGATGCCCAGGGACCTGAAAGCAGGATCATAAGTAGAATGTTTGAGCCAGTAGTGCCCACCCCAATGACACTGCAATTGGAGGTCACCAGCAAGGCACGTACCTGAGGAACTCAGAAAGGCATCCACAGGAAATATCAGTATTAGCAAAGGGCCACTTTCATAGGGCCCTGTCACTAGATTACCCTGTGCCTGTCAGAAAGCTCTTTTCTATTTCTTACATCTTCCCAGTTCTAGTCACTAACCCTGCAAGAGGGCCAGGGCAGCTCAGGGATGAATTTGGGGAGGGGCCAGAACAGTAAGGTGATCCTCTCCTTGGATAAATTCTCCTTACTCCTGCCTAGTAACTTGAGAATGAGAAATAAAGGCAGAGTTGGGGATCAGAAAAAAATAACACCATTTTTTAAAGCAAACTTTCCTTACCCAGAAAGTGACTAGAAAGTTTTCTAGAGAATGTATTCTTTATACAACTAGAGGCCTGGTGATGTGATGTGAGCATGGAGAAAAGGCAGTCTGTCCTCTAACCCTGGGCATGGAGGGACAAGTCCAGTCCCTTCACCATGAAAAAATGACAACTTTCTTTAGGCATTTTCAAGATGTCTCTTTCATAGGATATGACATTTCTTTCTTTTTT
>NW_005370016.1:2896147-2927105 GCF_000412655.1 Myotis brandtii
GCCAGGGAGGAGCCTGCAACCTAGGTACATGCCCTTGACCAGAATCAAACCCGGACCCTGCTGCGGTCCACCCAAGGCTCTATCAACTGAGCCAAACCGGCTAGGACAGGATATGACATTTTTTAGCCCCTCCAGCAGTGGACCTTCGTTTTTTCCTCCAGGAGTGAGGTGGAAAAACCCTAGATCACCTTCTTGGATGCTTATTACCTAAGTTACCAAGAACACTGTGAGTGGTGTACGGGGAGCTTAGCCAATGAGCAGCCAGAAAAGGTATTTCCTCTGTAGCTCATGCGCAGAGGTGGGCCTGCTGGGGCGCTGTCTCCCAGTGGCGGTGGCCTTGGCACGCCCCCCTGCCTCTCCTCTCTTGCTCCAGGGCAGTGGTTCTCAACCTTCCTAATGCCTCGACCCTTTAATACAGTTCCTCATGTTGTGGTGACCCCAACCATAAAATTATTTTCGTTGCTACTTCATAACTGTAATTTTGCTACTGTTATGAATCGTAATGTAAATATCTGATATGCAGGATGTATTTTCATTGTTACAAATTGAACATAATTAAAGCATAGTGAATAATCACAAAAACAATATGTAATTATATATGTGTTTTCCGATGGTCTTAGGTGACCCCTGTGAAAGGGTCGTTCGACCCCCAAAGGGCTCGCGACCCACAGGTTGAGAACCGCTGCTCCTGGGCCTGCTGGGGCTGGCGGGCAGGAGGCGGTGGCCTGGGCACGCCCCCCTGCATGTTGTTCTCTCAGGCTCCCAGCCGCACCCGGCCCCTCCTCCTGAGCTGGTCGTGACCATTATGACATCCCAGCCTAATTATATATAGATATTCACATATATAAAAAAATCTGATGATATACCTTTGCAGTACATATTTGGTTCTTTTCTTTGTCAACGTAAGAAATGTCCAAACCTGTAGAGAATTTTTAGGAGTTTATTTGAGCTAAATTGATAACATATGCCAGGAAGCAAAATCAAAATGGATTAAGAAAATGCTCCAGAGAATGGCCATTTTTGCAGCTTATTTTATACCTAAGAATAAAGGGGGAGACATAAGGAGGGTTCCATGAATTAACTGGCGATAGATTAAGGTGCGGGAGAAAGCATAGTGGGGAAATCTCTAGGATTAGATAAAAGGCAAAATGGAAAAACACATACATTTTACATTGGTGGGTGCAGGATAGTTAATAATTGACATTTACAGCACATAGAGATGGTATTCAGGGAACAGCATAAAAATGAGGGGTTCTGTGATCTCGCACTCTGGTACCTGTGGCTGTGCCTTGGAGGGGTAGGAAAAGAAAACTGCTCAGACATTGCAACGATGCTCAAGAACAATGGACAGAGCTCACTTGAGGCAAAGATTGACCTTTGCTAGGGACACTATAGGCCTGAAACGTGACTACCTGCCACGGCCTAACCAGTTAAGAGTTTGTGATCAGACCATCCTGTGTGACTTTCGGTCTTTGAATTTGGCAGTCCTGCCATGTGGCCCCCTGAGCTTGTCAAGTTTAGTGCATAGCCCCCTTTTCAGTCATTATAGAACTAGCCTCTCCTTAGCCACAGATACACTATGTACTTGAACAGATAATACAAAATTCCCTAGTGTTTATCTCAGAAAGGAAAATAGAGCATCAAAACTTCAGAATTTTCCTCAGTGGTAACAAATACGTGTTCATAAAACACAGGGAACTCTGATTAAAGCGATCTGAGAATCTGGGGAAATATTCTCTGGTAATCCCTCTGGCAACATTTAATTATAATGCAGTCCCCCTCCCCAGGCAATGAGTTCAATCTATTATACCATGAGCAACAATCTATTTACTGCAACACATTAAGAAATTTAAATATCTGGAACAGGTCATATCTCATTTGCTATTGCTGATTAAAACAAATAATGGAATAAGATCTCTCTCTCTCTCTCTCTCTCTCTCTCTCTCTCATCATCATCATCATCATCATCATTGCACATCGTCCAAAATTATTTTAAAAATAAAGCTAATACTTTAATACGTGAATAGATATAGTTTTCTAAATTGTGTTAATCATATGAAACTTAGTTTGAGAACTGTTCCTTTGAGTATTTTTTATCGTGTTTAGGAACTCACATTTATCAATACTTTGTGTTTTTTGTTGAGTATTTCAAGGAGGTCATTTCTACTCTGGTCATCACAATGTGCCAAAATCTGATTTCCTCAGTCACAGAAAAATGAAATCCTCTCTGTCCATGGTCTTAGATCATTTTTTAATCAATTTTCATGACTTACCTTTAATTCCTATTCTTTCTCTGTGAATTATAAAAAAATGGCACATAAAAAATGACCTAGAGCATGCCACTAGATGCTAGCTAAGTAATGAGCAGTGGGAATAGCTGATCCCATCCTAGACTTGTCCCTCCATGCCCAGGGTTAGAGGACAGACTGCCTTTTCTCCACGCTCACATCACATCACAGTTATCAGCTCTTTTTTTTTTTTTTGTGAGTTAAAGAAGATTTCTCAGACTCCTGTTGGTATAGCATTAGTTCCACTTTTCATACAAGACAAAACCTTGAAAAGACAGATTATCTATGCATATAGGAAATGATTTCCCCTGAAGGGCATTTTCTTTTTCTTTATCCAGTGTATTTTTAAACGTCTCAAGTGATGAGGCTGGCTGTTCAACCAAGTTCAAGAATACACTTTTATTAAGCCCATTATCTATCATTGTGAATTCAAACCTGCTGTTTCCTCTCTGCTGATCATCTATCATCTAACAAGAGCAGGATGACTTTAAACCACAGGAGCAAAGAGCAGTTGTGGACTTGGCTTACAAGGAGATTTATACATTAAATTCCACATTTATTATTTCCTTGCTCAAGTTATATATATGCTCACCCTCCTACTCTTTTGGGAAAATCATAGCCACTGTGGAGAATTAACCAAATATTAAAAAGAAGAAGAAGAATGGATGGATGAACCTAAAATGTAGTCTCTCAAAATTCATTTCTAGAATATTATTTTTAAAGGGAAATAAATCATCATTTTCCACACACAAATAAAAACCAGAGGGATGTCCTACTGAAGGACTGTCTCTCCTAAACGTCCTTGCTCTTCCTTCATGATTCTATCTGTGTTCCCAGGACAGCAACATTAATTTGACATGGCTGAATTATGCTACCTACTGTTTTCTGTGCAGCACTTTCCGTGCCTGAGGCTGGGTTTCCCGCTTTGGGGATAAGGGGCAGAAAGACATTTCTAACTCTAGTACAAGAAGCAATTAGGCTACAAGTTGTTTAGCTGTAAGCAGTTAACATCACAAACCTAATAAATTATTTGATTATATGGAATGCTTAGAACTTTCACCTCTTTGGTAAATAGACATGAAATTGCAAACTTTATTTTCTTTGTTTTTACTACTTATTTTAATACTAGAGGCCCGATGCACAAAATTCATGCAAGAGTAGGCCTTCCTTCCCCCGGCTGCCAGCACCGGCTTCCCTCTGGCACCCAGGACCTGGGCTTGCTTTCCTCTGGCCACCAGCAGACACCTGGGACCCGGGCTGGCTTTCCTTTGGCCGCTGGCAGGCACCCGGGACCCGGGCTTCCCTCTGGCCCCCGCTTCATCTGGAAGGACGTCCGGAAGGATGTCCGGTCTAATTAGCATATTACCCTTTTATTATTATAGATTGCCCTTCTTATTCCATGCTTTGTGGTAGCAAATACGATAGATGCATATTTCCTTTCTTTGATTATGTTGTCTTTGTCATTGCTGTTATCAGTGTTTCAGTTGAAGATAGCACCACTTTATGTCTGCATATGAAAGAAAGCAGCATTTGTTATTTTTGTTTCCTCTACTCAATTAAAAACAAACAAGCAGGCATAAAACCCTTCATGAACACTAATGAACCCAAAATAGTCTGTAATTAATTTCGAATTCACTATTAGTTTCAAAAACTAGCTAACACTGCAGATTGCATTGACCATGATCAGGCCCTTAATAACAAGTCCTATTGTATGAAATGTGCAAGTCAGCAGAAACACAAATGAAAACCTTTCAGCTTCAAACACTTCTACCAGCATAGAAAATAAACAAAGCAAGATGAAATCTGAATTTTAAAAAAGTTTTACACAAGTATATTTCATTCCAGGATCAGTTAATAAATCATTTCAAAGTATTTTTTTTATATTTCATTTTTTGTGTGAGATCAACTCATTAGAGGTATAAGAGCAAAATTCCACCTTTTTTATTTTCCTAGAACTTCAATCATAATATACCAGGAGTCTTAGTAGGTCATCTAAAGTGCTCATAATAGGTAAGTATATAAATGACCTTATCTTTATTATAAAAATTAATGTGAAAATATGCAAAATGAAAGTGTGCACTATTACCTAATTGAACACAAAAGAGATGAAATGTTGGATTATTCACATCTAAACAATTCTCTAATCCTGTTTATATCTAATTACTCCTGAGATTTCTTTGCTTTTGAAGTACTCTGGCAACTAAATCATGAATTTATTGTCATTATCACTTTCCCTGTATATTATAATAATTATTTACATATTGAAGGTAATATAGACTTGTAATAATGATTCCATGTTATTCGTATTTGTTGTTATTTACTTTTAAAGAAATACAGTTTAGAGCTATGATGCTTGCAGTAGTCTAAATGATACAAATAGCATGCTGAATCACACTGTGTCCTCAAACATCACACTCTATGAGTTTAAATTCCAGTTTCACCATTTGCCAACTTGAGGAAATTGCTAAATCTACTCAATACTCAGATATGCTAGTCATATATTAGCAATAACCATCTATTTCATAGGGACAAAAATTGCAGAGGTAATCTAGAGGATTGACTGAAAGAATACAGAAAAGATATTTTCTTCTCCCATACTTGTCCTGTGACGACCACTTTCCACTGAATTCATAGCTTTACCCTCTTTACACGTCCCCCGCCCCATGCAGCTCTGTAACTCATGATCAGTCTTTTCATCTTTCATTAGGTTGCTGCTTCCAGACCCTTCACTCATTAGAGCACAACTTTCACTCATTGAAACACTTTTTTTCTTGAATATCTATTCAATGAAAAATCTATGCAATACTACTTTCTCCTACCCTTTGAAAAAATCTCCTTCTAAATTCTTAATGACTTTCCCAACAAAAGAAAACAGATGCTCCCTCCAAAACTCCAGATGCTGTACAACATCTGACACTACACATAGCTAATTTTATATAAACTAAAGATTCATTTTTTTGCTCTCCCTTAATTTTTTTTCTATAGCACATTGTTCTGCTTATGAATGTTATACATACAGTCAATTATCCAAGCTAATGGAGGCGAGCTGTGGGAGAGATAATTAAGAGCAGTAGATAATCTACCCTGCTATTAGTGCAGGTGTCAGCAGAGTCTGGCCTGAGACATCACTGTAGGGGGTGTGTGAGGGGGATAAGGGAGGCTTGTAGTCCCAAGATAGTCATAAAGTAGCAGGGAAAGACTCTAAGGAGGGGTGAAGGAACCAAGCCTGGTAAGGGAGACTTGCTAAAACAGAAGATCATGGATCAATATGAAAGTTGTAGATAATTCAATTTATTGTTATGTTTAAGTGGTGGCTTGCAATATGATATCAATTACTCCAAAGTCATATATTTGATTTATATTATGATCAGTTAGTTTCCCCACCCCACTGATTATACACACACACATACACACACACACACACACACACACACACACACACACACTCACATATTAGTGTATATATATATTTCACATATATATTAGAATATATATATATTTCTCACATTAACCTATCATAAGAAT
The DNA here is from genome assembly GCF_000412655.1 of Myotis brandtii. Classification (NCBI taxonomy): domain Eukaryota; kingdom Metazoa; phylum Chordata; class Mammalia; order Chiroptera; family Vespertilionidae; genus Myotis; species Myotis brandtii. The sequence continues at coordinate 2,901,961 of NW_005370016.1, forward strand.
AAGAATAAGTTGGGGCACTTTTTAAAAAATATATTTTTATTGATTTCAGAGAGGAAGGAAGAGGGAGAGAGAAACATCAATCATGAGAGAGAATCATTAATTGGCAGCCTCCTGCACACCCCACACTGGGGATCGAACCCTCAACCCAGGCATGTACTCTGACCAGGAATTGAACCATGACCTCCTGGTTCATAGGTTGATGCTCAACCACTGAGCCACACCAGCCAGGCACCACGGTTATATTTTAAGGTGACAGACCCTACCATCAGCCCCAGAAGTCAGTATCACCAACATGCCATGGTGATTAGTAAAGGAACTGGCATAGCCCAAAACCAACACTGGGAAATCATTTAAGATACCTATTCTTTTGATTATGGATCATCACCATTAATTTTGTACATACAAGTCAGAAAGCATAACCTGAAATTATGAGCACTTGGTTTTTAGTAAATCTATTTTTTGTCTTTGTTTTAATCAAGTGGTCTTTTAAATGTGCAAGAATATGTATTCATCTCTACTAATTCAGTGACTCTAGATCAGCGGTTCTCAACCTGGAGGTCGAACGACCCTTTCACAGGAGTCGCCTAAGACCATCGAAAAACACATACATATTTACATATTGTTTTTGTGATTAATCACTATGCTTTAATTATGTTCAATTTGTAACAATGAAAATACATCCTGCATATCAGATATTTACATTATGATTCTTAACAGTAGCAAAATTACAGTTATGAAGTAGCAACGAAAATAATTTTATGGTTGGGGGTCACCACAACATGAGGAACTGTATTAAAGGGTCTCAGCATTAGGAATGTTGAGAACCACTGCTCTAGATAGAGGCCTATTATAGTGTCCTGACCTAATTACGCACATATTATGGTGATATTGTGTTTATTCTAGAAGACAACGGACTCTTTCTATGTAAACATGTAAAATAGAATTAAAATCATCAACCAAGGAAAACTAAAGAGATATTATAACCTACATAGGAAAATAGCGAAAGTAGTCCAGAAGTCTTATTTAATGGCTTAAGAAACCTGATAATAATGGAAATTCCACCCTGGCCAGCATTGCTCAGTGGTTAGACTTAGAGTATAGGCCTGCACACCAGAGAGTCTTGGGGTTCACTTCCAGGTCAAGAGCTCTTGTTGGGGTTGCAGGTCTGATCCCCACCTCCAGTCGGGGCGTATGTGGGAGGCAACCAATCAATCACTGTGTCTCTCACATTGAGGTTTTTCTCTCTCCTCTTTCTCTCTGCCCCCCCCCCTTCCCCCTTCCTTCCACTCTCTCTAAAAATCAATGGAAAAAATATCCTCACTCCTCCGGTGAGGATTTTAAAATAACAATAATAACAATAATGGAAATTCCTTTGCAATCTAAGAGATGCTGTCATTTTTACCATCAATGGCTTCAAAGGAGAAAAAGAGTAGCAGATACAGACCTTTAAATTTATAACCATTTTCCCCACAGTTTTATGCTGTGGGGCCCTTGGAGCAGAAACACTCCAGGGTCTCAACTAGTGTGTTTTTCAATTACTGATACTATTCTGCCCTGATAGATAGAAAGTGACAAAACAGCACGTAAGAAATCATTTTTCATAATCCTTCAGAGTCCAATCTAGCCTCAACCTTGCTTCTCTTGCCATCCTTCATGCTGTGGAAACTGAGTTTTAGTGGATTCTACAGCCTCAGAGTGGAATCACTTCACATATTTTTCAGCAGATTAGTCCCTGGAGTGGTTCTCTCTTACTCTCAGAGTCTGGTAAAACAGAGTATAGCCTATAAGCATTCCTGCGGAGAAGACATAAATATCAAACAAAATACTAAAACAACCTTGGTTTTCAATATTTCAGGTAATGTATTTTCTTTTAATAAAATCCCAGCATTTTCCCAAGTAGTTGAAGAAATATGAAAAAATCAGATGAGGCATTCAGTACATAAAATCTCAATTGATTTATATACCAGAAATTATGAAGTTTCTTTGCTTAAAAGAGAATTAAATATCCAAGAAAATTAAATTGCAACTTGCCATAAAATAATGTCCCCTTTCAAAGAAGAGGATCAATAATATATCAAATTCTTACAAATTAATATAGTCCATTTTAATTGGCTTCACTTTTGAGGTTAATAGGTATTAACTTTCATTTTTATAAAATATTTCCATCTGAATGACTCCAAGATCTATTGTGCTAAGGACTTTCAGGAAGCACCGGAAGCTAAGGTTGAAAGCAATTAAGGGTGCTTAAATTCCTTTACAAGCCTATTATAAGCCAATATTCAATCAAAACAATCATTGCTAGCCGTTTAAAAAATCTACTAAGTATCAAGGGTAATAACTCTTGCATGTTATTAATGGGAATTCTGCAAAGCAAAAGGCTTTTGTATTGGTGTTTGCAAAGACTTTAATTTATTTGACATCCTTGGGAGAAAAAAAAAACACAAAGAAGAAAAAAAAAAACCCCTGCAGTTCAACCAGAAGAAAAAAACAATTAGTTTTGTCCCCATTATCTCGAAACAAAAAGTGTCAGGGAGCTTCAGGCTAGAATTAACATGAGATAGGCTATTACAGTTGTAAGAGCATTTAGCAGCCTTCCCTACTGACTTCAGGGTGATAATATATTCAAGTCCTGTGTAATCTCTCTTTTGCTGCTCCTTCATTCCTCTCTCCTCCTCTCCTTTACTAATATACATGCTTTATTGTGAAGCATGATAAGAAGTAAGCAGCAGCATTTTTCTACTAAAGTGACATTATTAGTTGGCATTTTACCCTTGGCAAAGTCATGTAAAGAGTCACTGCTTTGCTTATAGGTCACCATTTTTTAAAAGCCAAACACAACATTCAAGTAAGTATAGGGATATTCCATGGCTTATGCACAGTCTAGAAAGTAAGCTATATCTGGTATTGTTTCCACTAGAAAAGTTGTCTTCACATATTGTTACTTTGCACAAATAAAGGATGCAAATAGATTCAAATTAAAGTTTAAGGGAAAAAATTGTTTAAAACGTGGTATCATACCTCATAAAATAAAATGCAGTAGTGTTAAGAAAAGGTGAATAATGTATCTTGAAAGTTCATACTAGCTATAATTATTACTGTAAATAATAATATCTACCTAGAACTGACTATTATCCAAAGCACATTTAAACCAAGGCAGCCCCTTTCTTGAAAGATACAACTCAAAAGATACAAAAAGTGATATTTGAGCATTTTTAGTTATTGAATTTCTCCAGATGTTTGTTTAGTTTTCTTTAAATCAATATTAATTCTCTTTACATTAAAAATGCCAAGCAAAATAAAAACTACACAAATATATCATTTAACATTTGTTAAAACTTGGGCATTACAAAATATAATAAACTAGAGGCCCAGTGTATGAAATTCATGTACTGGTAGGGTCCCTAGCGGCTGCCGGCTGCCGGCTGCCGGCTGCCAGCCAGGTACTCCCTCCCTTCCCCCCGGCCAGCCCACCCCCTGGTCAAACTCCCAGAAGAACTCCAGTTGAGGGGATAATTTGCATACTATGCTTTTATTATATAGGATAATAGGGTATAACAAGTTAGCATAAGATGAAATTTATTTTCCTACCAACATTCTTTTTAAGGCAGGTGGTTTCAATCTTGGCACTATTAACATTTAAAGCAACATAATTCTTGCCCTGGCCAGTTTTGTTCAGTGATTAGAGTGTTGGCCCACACACTGAAGAGTCTCAGGTTTGATTCCTGGTCAAGGACATGTACCTCGGTTGCAGGTCCCCCACCCCATTAGTGATGTGTGCAGGAGGCAACTAATCAATGAGTCTTTCTCACCTCAATGTTTCTCTCTCTGTCTCTCTCTCTCTCTTTCCCTCCCTCACATGCTTACATTCTCTCTAGAAATCAATGGGAAAAAGATCCTCGGGTGAGGATTAAAAATAATAATTATAATTATTTGTTACAGGGGACCATTCCCTATATTGTGGGGTGTTTAGCAGCATCCCTGGCTTCTATCCATTAGATTTTATTAGCATTGTACACCCCATCCCACCTGCACATCATGAGTTGTGGTAACCAAAATATAATCTCCTGCGGGGTGCAGAGAGCTCCCTAATTGAGAACCACGGCTCTAAATAGAAGACACTCTAAATTTGACAGTGTTTATTTACATCATTGACATTGGAAAAAGGAACCATCAACAAAGTCTCAGTTGCAAAATTTGATTTAAGAAAATCAAATACTAGCTATGGGTAGATAGAGCTGAGCTTCATGTACATTTCTTATATGCATTCTTGGAAATTGAAATATTAAGAATCTATGAGAAGCTTAAGATTCAAAAACTGGGAAAACTGTTAAATACCATTGTCTTAGTCTGTCTGGGCTGCCATAACAAAATACCATAGACTGAGCTGCTTAAACAACAGAAATTATTTCTTGTAGTTCTGGAAGTGGAAGTTTGCGAGCTGGGTGCCAGTGTGGTCGGGTTCTGGTGAGAGATCTTTTTCTGGTTTTGGGTGGCTGCCTTCTCACTGTGCAGCTCACGTGACCTCCTCTGCATGTACAAGGTGAGAGAGTGAAAGCAAGTTTTCTCTGGTGTCTGTTCTTATAAGAGCACTAATCCCCTCATGAGGACCTAACCCTCAACCTCATCCAAACCTAATTACCTCATGGAGTCCCCACCCCCAAATACCACCACATGGGTTAGGGCTTCAACATATGAATTTGGGGGGTGGAGGACACAGGAACATGCAGTCAATAACAACCATTCCATTTTTAACTTTGAAATTGCTCGTTGGCTCAGATAAAATGTAAAAATATCTGTTTCTCTGTTTCTGAAAGATAAACAATTGTCAGTTATTTTTTAGTATTTTGTATATATACTCAGTGTGTGTTCAAATTAGATAAGCATTATTAACACTACTTGACACTTTTATTGGTATTGTTTAATTTGAATTACTGTAGGTCTTGAACTTGTCATCATTTGTGTTTTATTCATACATACAAAAATAAAGAGAATAAAATAAAGGGGTACAAATTCATTTATCCCAAAGTTACATGGAACCACAAAAACTAAATAAAGTTGTTTCATACTATTTACTACAAAAATAATCTATAACGTTAACATCTGTATGTGGTTACTTTTGGACAAGGAGAAGGAACAGTAACTGAGAGGCCTTGAGGATAGGACTGAGGGGCCTCTCTGACAAGTAACTGAGAATGATTCTGGTGGATCATTTCATGACAAAAGCTGGGAACACTTAATGATTCATCAAGTTGAACACTTAGGAATTGTACAATTTTTATAAAGTTTATACTGTAACAAAAATGTTTAAAAGCTTGTTAAATCCTATGTAATTAAAAAATGTTTTTGAATTACATAAAATCTGAGTCACACATTTATTGTGTTTGTAGATTCAAAGGTAAATAAGACAGCCTCAATCTTCAAATGGGTAAAAGTCTAAAGAAAGATTTAGACCTGTAAACAGTGATAAATGACATATATGAGCAGAGTTGTTTCAGAACACAGACAAGGAAGTAATTAACTGTACCTGGGAAATCAGGAAAGATTTTGTAATAAGTAGCATTTGAACAGGGTCAGAATGATAAAAGCCTATATTGCTGCAGATTAATTATCATAAAGTAAGCTACCTTTAATGAAAATGTATAAATACAGGTTAGCTGGTTATACATAGATTTCAGTAGTCAGGTAGTTTCTATATGCTTGATTAAAACAAAAAAGTATGAACTTGAGCCTGCCAGAGTGGCTCAGTTGGTTGAGCATCATCCTGTGCACCAGAAGGTTGCCGGTTCAATTCTCAGTCAGGGCACATGATTGGGTTGTTGGTTTGATCCTTGTTTGGGGTACATATGGAAGGCAGCCTGTCAATGTTTCTCTCTTCTCTCTCTCTCTCTCTCTCAGCATATCCTTGAATAAGGATTAGAAATATATATATACACACTAATAAAAGAGAAACATGCAAATTGACCATCCCTCCGCTACGCTCACCAGCCAATCAGAGCAAGTATGCAAATCAACCCAACAAAGATGGCGGTTAATTTGCATAAGCAGGCGCGGAGTGGAGACTGAAGACAGCGTAGAAGGAAGGCAAGAGCTGCAGAAGGAAGCAAAGCTGCGGAGAAGCAAGCGGGGCGGCGGAGACGGGAGGGAAGCAAGCGGGGTGGCACTCTGGCCGCAGGAAGCCCTATTCTTGCAGGAATAGGCCCAAGGAAGCCCTATTCTAGCAGGAATCTTCCTGCAACAGGCCTCTAGTATACACACACACACACACACACACACACACACACACACATACACACACACACACACACACTAGAGGCCTGGCAAATGAAATTTGTGCACGGGTATGGTCCCTAGGCCTGGCCTGTAATCAGGGCCATCTTCCCCAGCTGCCCACAGCCAGCCCTGCACCCTGCTACCACCCACCCCTGCTTCCCCATTTGTCATCAGGCAATCAGAGCCTGATATCCAGGGGAAGGGACCAAGAGGTCAGCCATTTCCACTTGCTCGCTGGTCCCACCCCCACCACAGGTCACCCTCTGTGTGTGGGGCAATCAGCAGGGTGGGGGCCTTGGCCTGGTGCTACCTGCATCCCCTGCCCCACCACCCACCCCCATTTCCCTGTTCGCCATCGGACGATTGGAGCCTGTCAGCCAGGGAAAGGAACTGAGAGGTGGTCAGTACGCCTCATAGTGACTGGTTAAGAGGTCGCTCTGGTCATTCTGCTGTTAGGGTCAATTTGCATATTACCCTTTTATTATATAGGATAGAGGCCCAGTGCACAGGTAGGGGCTGGCTGGCCTGCCCTGATGGGGGCCCCAGATTAGGGTGGGGGTCTCCACTGGGGGACTGGGCTTGTCAGGGCGAGGGGCTGCAAGCAGTTTGCAGGCCAGCCACACCCCTGATCAGGGTGGGGGTCACGCGGGGGGGCGGGACCGGCCACAGTCATTCTGAGTTCTGGCTGTTCTGCCATTTCAGTCACTGGGTTTTTATTATATAGGATGAACTTGATGAAACTCAGACAATTCAGAAAGAAATCTCTTGCCTTATTACCCAGAACATTATTTAAATAGTAAAATAGTACAGTAGTAGGCATGGGTATTTGTTTACATTCTATTTTAGGGAGCCTTTGTCATTGAAGTAAACTTTGCTGTTACCATGTAACAATTAAAAACAAAGGGTGAAGAAGACAATACAAGAGATGAAATAATAAAATGTCACATAAATGCTGATGGAGAACATTATGCAAATTTATACTATGCAAATGCTTAAGCATGATCTTAGTAATAAAGAGATACAAAACATGAGCAAATTGCCTAAAAAATAATTGCCAATCATCAGTGACTGATCATGAATACAAAAATTGACCCTTGAGGAAGGTTTCGTTCTCATAGATTCAAGCTTTAACCTTGAGGGAATTGAAGGTTTCTAGAAGTAGAGCAGAAGCAGTAACCACATTAACCAGAACTTGGGGTCAGAGAGTTGTGAGAAAAAGAGCTAATTTTTATTTTCATGAAATCCTATGTAGGCATAGGAATTTCTGTGTTTTTGTTGCTAGTGTATTTCTGAGAATCACTTTTCTTTCAGAATTGTACTTTTGACAGCTACCATTGAATGATATTGCTGGAAAATTTGCTCAACTAGGGGTAAAACTCAAATTACTTAAAACCCCTATTTACTTTACTAACATGATTTTAATTTGGTGATTTCCCTCTTCTCCTTTATGCAAAATTCTTTCAAGATGGAATAGTGGAGATGGTCGACTCTCGGGAGTGCTCCTGAAAGCTTAAACTCTGAAAATAAGCTATTCTTCCTACAACCATATATTATTTCATATTTATCAGTCTCTTTTTCTACACTACATTTCTGCTTTGATCCCAACTGGAAATGCTATGATTAGCCCCACCCTTCTCTAGCAGCTCTGTGCTGATTTCACCATAATAACATTTTCACCACTTTCCTGAATTATCTCATTTTCTCATCTTTCTATTTCCCCCTCTGAACCAATCATTGTCCATAGAGCAAAACAGGAACTACCTTCAGTTCTCTTTTGTTATCAATGCCTCACACACTGGTAAAGGTGAATCAAGTAGCAATGTATATTGGCATCCACACAAATTATGGCTTCTAATTTAAACCTTACCATTAAAGTGTTTACTGTTAAAATTCTCTTTTCCAATTCCATTTGGTGTAGATGTTTATTATACTCTTTAAATGCCCAACTATATCCTACACTGTTAGAAAAGATACATGTCAGTCAAAAAATTCATAACTTCCCTGCCATATTCAGTTATCTATATAGAGTGCTAAACATGCTTCTTTTCTTCTGTCTCTGAGATCAGATTCCTCTTATTCCCAGAGTAAACCTCTGACCCATGAACTGGAACTTTTATTCTCTTTCCTTCTTTGGGCTCTCATTCTACTAATTATCCTCTTTCACTTTTGCATTATTGAAACTCTGTTTTACTTACTTAATTAAAATAATTCAAGTCTTCTTTAATCTAAAACAATTCCACCTCCCACGCCCATTACCCCCAAAAAACTTATTTCAATATTATATTACTACCTCCTCCAATTACCAGCTTATCTCCTTTCCTCCACTTGGTCAAACTTCTTGAAAGAATACTTTATACTTACATTTGTAAATATCCTAATTTTCCATTTACTTCTCATCAATCCTATATAATAAAAGGCTAATATGCAAATAGATCAAACTGCCAAATGACCAGTAGCTATGATGCGCACTGACCACCAGGGGGCAGATGCTCAACACAGGAGCTGCCCCCTGGTGGTCGTGAGCTCCCACAGGGGGAGCACCACTCAGCCAGAAGTTGGGCTCACAGCTGGCAAGTGCAGCAGTGGTGGCAGGAGCCTCTCTTGCCTCCACAGCAGTGCTAAGGATGTCCAACTGCCACCTAATTTCATGCACCAGGCCTCTAGTGGAATATAAAGTAGTGTAACCTGGCTTTAAAAAGCTATATATTGTTGGGCTAGTTATATTAGCTTTTCTAAGTCTTTAAAATTTTAATACCTACTGTGAAAAGTTAGTAGGGGAAGTAAATGGCATAATGTTACATATTACTCGCACAATGCCTGGCATTGTGTAAGTGTTTCATAAATATTATCTATCATTACTCTTATTCTTTCAGATTCCTATTGTTTCTATTGTTCTTCTTTAACCCACTATAATCCAGTTTCTCCCCATAATATCAGCAATCCTAAGGAATTGCCCTTGCTAGAGTCACCAAAGACCTCCTAATTGTCAAATCTAACTATTTTAAAAGCTTTATCCTGTTTGTATATGCGCATTTGATGCTTTTCAATATTCCCGCCCCTTGAAAAACTTTTCTTACTTAGTGCTTACAGTGGCCTTTCATCTTAGCTCCTATCGCTGTTTCTTTTATGCTATCCTTTATTGACTTTTTCTTAGTGAGCTCTTAATGCTGAGTCTCACCAAGGCTTCATCCTTGAATCTGTTTTCTTCAGTTCCCTGCATGTTCCTTAGGAGAGTTCACTTCAACCAGGCTAATGGCTCTAGCTCCACATCTCTGAGCTCTGAACTTATATGTCCAACTGTGTACTGGATGGCTTCCCACAGATGTCTCATATACATAACATGTCTACAACAGAACTCATTTGTATTCCCCTCAAATAATCCTCCTAGAAACTTTATTTTAATTGTCCTAATATACTAGTCTCCGATTCTAATTATGGCCCTATTGTATCAATTGAAATGTTCAGTTCATCCTTTTTTTCTAGTGATTTTACACTCCAGTTTATCTGCCACAAAATTACCATCTCAAAACTCAAATGTTGGCCGCACAACATGAGTGTACTCACTACTACTGAACTGTACACTTAAAAATGGTTAAAATGCTCAATTTTATCTCACTTATCTTTTACCATGATAAAAAGAAATTTAAAAATCAAATGAATCATATCCTGGGAAAAATTCTTTAGTGATTCCCATCACTACAATCTCATCATTGTAGACAAGATACTTCAAATTCTGGTTCCAATTTACCCATCTAAGTTCTTCTGCTACCAGTGTTTCTATCACCCTGTTCTTCACACTATTTGTTGAATATTCTAGGATGCTTCATTACCACTGACATTTTGTATATACCTTTACAATAGTGCTTATCACCTTATAGTGTAATTTATTTCTATTTTTATCCCCAACTAGACTGTGAACACATTAATCATAAGACTATGCCTCATTAGCCTTTTTATCCCTAGTTTTTAGTGCAATTCCTAGAACAAAGTTGTTACTTATAATAGGTTGCACAAATGAATGAATGACTGAGAGTGCATAGGAAGAAAAGTCCATAGAAATAACAGTATAAAATTCCTGTTGCAGTACTTTATTTAATCTAAGATGCCATCAATTCCCAGAAGCACCATTATGTTACATGTGAATGAGAAGAAAAAAATTCTGCCAATTAAACTATGACATAATGCTTTTCTAGAACTTATATTTTTAAGTTTTCATATTTATTTAAAAAGCTCTTTTAGACTTATTTAGACATGCAAAAGTTATTAAATATTATTTTATGCATACATATAAATATATTAGCAAACTATATCACTTTTCTATCTCAGTTTATTGGTCATAGAATTCCTAAAATATATTCACTTTGAGCCCACTATTTGGAAACTTTTTATTTATCAATAATCATGTTTTCATACCAATTATCATCCTCTGTGCTAAGTATGTTGTTGATGCATAGTTATTTCTTACATCTTCACTATTTTCTTCAAGATTTTTATATAGACTTGTGACTTCGATTTGGCAGTTTTTGATCTCTAGCACTTTATCAAATTTTCTAGCAGGTATCAATAGAGAGATTTCTTTCAACATGGGCTCAGGCCCTTCTTTAAATGGTGCTTAAATTGTTGGTTGCTTGAAAATTATGAGGTTGTAGCTATCCCCTCAAATGGTAGGATAGACAACTAAGTCATTATAGTTTGGGGTAAGCTTATTTTTAAACTAGTCAAGTGCATTTCCACTAACTAGAATCAAGAAGTAAAATATTGACACTTGTGAAGAAAAATTTCTAAGTGTCTCCTTTAGAACACATTTATGTAGTTTATCGGTTCAGCCATTCTTCACCATCTGTGTGGGTATATAGTCTGTATGTGTGCGTGTATGCACATGTGCATCCATTCATGTGCACACAAACACAGAATAACATTCTGAGGAGATATTCTTTAGAAATATATATTTTTGAGGTTAGAATTCAACATGAAGGAAACAATTGGCCATTGGTAGTCATGTGCAGCTTCATGGTGATACATTGCCTTTTTTCATCCATGTTCATGATCTTCATCTTTTTGGTGCTTTTGTATTGACAATATAATTTGGGGGCATTCAAAGAGCTCCAGGATTCCTCAGCTTATCTGACTACACCTATATTTATTCAGTTGTATTCAACTGAATCACTTGTTGCTAGAAGTGAAGGATCTCTGTTCAATTAACTGAAATTTTCTGACCAAAGGATGTCAAATACCTTAAAGATAATCCTATGCTACAAACATCTCAGTAATAAATATTTGCATAGCTTATATTTTTGGACCTCATGAAAGCTTTTGGTTGTTTTTTTTTGCAAGAAATTACAGAATCGTGTTCACCCCCCTCTGATGAATACTGGGTTCATCAATATCAAATTCATGCCCCACTGCTCTTGTTTCCATGTTTCTCAGAGTACAAAATAACTTATTGTTTCAATGTTGAATCATAGAGAAATCTTTTTATGACATTTGCAACAATGCACATAACTCAATTTAAGTGAAAATATGAATTGCCATAAGCAAGTTCCCATATGTAGCGAAAATCGGAGTTACATCAAGACTGAGCCAGCATTGATTTTAAGTTGCCATTAGCTGTTATAATGTTGAAGGGTGGGGGGTGCCTTATAAACAACAAAGCATGGTTGATTCCTAGGGAATTCAGCACAGTTACCATTCCAAAACGTCTTTATGTTTTCTCCACTCACAGTTCCAATCATTTACTTCTTGCTCAGTACATAACCTCACTTTCTACATTACTTAGAGAAATGAGAGGTGTGATAAGTAAGCTATTTATGTGAGCACTTGTCCACTTTTCCATAAAGCTCATCCAGCTCCTTCCCCTTTGTTTAAACTCAGAGGCAAAGACATCCCTTTTCCTTTCCAAAGATAAACTCTCTTTTGCTCTATGCCTGACAAATCTGTGACAGAGATAAGTACTCCAGGAGATGTAGGTAGTCTTCAAATCAGTTTGATAAATAATGGGCCACTGTCTTTCATCTCTACATCTCCACTGGGAGCTCTCATGTTGTTATACGTATATTCATCGGGAGATGTTTTCTGTTCCCTTTAACATGTCCTTCCTTTAAGGTAGTCTATATTATAAAGTTATAGAGAAATGTTTGCTTTTAGATGTTACTGTCAAAAGAATCCAGGTGCTCTAATCTATTCTAAACTGAGGACAGAATGAAACCCCAAAACAATATTAGTTGCTTGACTGCAAGATACGCTATTGACCTTGATCCCTTGAAGGTGAGAATAAGGATTTTAAAAAAAGAGAAAAGCGATGAGTGATTAAAAAGGTAAAGGTGCTTGTGGGCACCCATTCAAGGCTGATAGGGCATGAAATACGGGGGACCCTGGACAAAACATAAACACATTTCTCACCTTCTTCTATAAGCATGTTTGGGTCCGGAAATTAAAGAGTTTTCCTGGAGGTTGTATTTCAAGTGTCTTGGCAACAATCTACTCCTTTTTATTTAACTCAGAATTTTAAAGTGTATTTTATACTTGCTGACTTCACTTCCTTCCTTGCCATCACTTGTTCTTCAAAGTATTTTGACCTCCTGCTTCTACACTAATGAAACTGCATTTCTGAAGGTCACTAATGATAATCTCAAAATAAAATGCCCTTTCTCCCCTTTACAATTCACCCACTGTGCATGATTTTAACAATTTTGACTACTATCCATCCTTGAAATTCTTCCTGACTTTCCTTACATTGAACCAGAGCTCTTAATTTAATTATTGTTGTTTATTTCATTTTTCTTGTTAGAAGCTCAAATTTCATAAAAGGAAGAAGCTCAGGAAAGTTGGTAAGAGAAACTGCTATGTCGAAAGCAAAATACTACCAGAAAGTCACATAAAGAAAAAAAGAAATTTGTAAACACAACTTCCAACTCTGCATTTCCAAACTTGGGTTTTCTTTTTTTCTAGGAGAGTAAAGGAGTTAAGACACAAAGGTGTTTACTAGGCAATAGATGGTAGGAAATGTTCTCTTAAGCATGAAATGAAGAGAGTGCAAGTGTTATCTTTCTCTCATATACCAAAGGATTACTAAAATTTAGTAACAAGCTTTTAGAAGTCACCACCTGGCGTGCTTTCTTGGATCACATGATTTTTCTTATATCTGGTAATAGTCTGTTATTAAGCAAAAATGGGAGTTTAGTGACCACATGGGCACTCTAACCTCTCTATTCTGAATGTACCTGAATATTCAGGGGTAGACATCTGACCAAATTGGGTATAAAGATTTGGTATCCTTGGAATTCAAATTTAATTTTTTTAAATCCTCACTCGACGATATTTTTCCATTGATTTTTAGAAGGAGTGGGAGGGAGAGGGAGAGACAGAAAGAATTATCAGTGTGAGAGAGACACAACGATTGGTTGCCTCCCACACGGTATGGACCAGAGCAAGCCTGCAACCCAGGTACTTACCCTTGATTGGAATCCAACCCGGGAACCCTCAGTCTGAAGGTTGATGCTCTATCCACTGAGCAAAACCAGCTAGGGCTGGAATTTAAAATTTAGAAGGCCATTTACTTGTTTCATGTTAATAAATGTCAATACCTGGAACAAAAAGTCATTCCTTTGACTCCTAACAGTTGTCCCAGTCCCTGCTCTTCAGATATAGTCTATTTTTCAATTAAAGGGTGTGATTTAAAATTAGAAACTATGTAGGTTTACAGTGAGAATCTACCATTAGCTAATCCCCTCAAGGAAGAGATACAAAAACATCTAGCGTCAAGGTGTGCTTTCTCCTTTGTTATCCCTCGTAGACTTTGAAGCAAAATTCTAAGTCCAAATCACGCATATTTTGTGAATAAAATTAAGTTATATGAAAATTTTAGTAGGTAAACATTGTTAGAAAATGTGTTTTGTTTTGTTTTGTTTTTAATCAGGTTAAGTGAGATAGAGTGTTATTGGAAAGTTCAACCCATTTGCTTTGTATCTCTTAACCATTTGCTTTCCTTACAGTGTGGACTCTGAGCATGGTTGTATGTTCAGAATTACTTTTTTTGTCTTTTCTTTACAACACACCTGTGAGTTAGTGAAATAAGATTATTCATACTGTACAGATGGTGGGACTAAGGTATAATGCCATCTGAAAGCTGAATAGCTGAGTCGGAACCAGAATTTATGATTCCCCAAACCTCATGTACAGCAGTATTTCCTGTGATATCCCTGCCCTCTCTTTAATGTTTCTGAACAAAAGGCTGCATATAATCGCAATCTCTTATCAAGATGCCAGCTTTTTCAGAATGAGCTTGACTCTTTCACTTTAATGCAAAAATGTAGTATGTTAAAATAGAGATAATGTTAGTAGTAGTAGTCAGAGATCTTACCTGGTATAGAAGTTTCAGTTTTCTAAGTTTGGTCATAAACATAATGTAAATTCAGTCTCATATCATCTTATATATTTTTAAAATTTGTTATTTGCCTTCTTTGAAGATTGCATCAGAAACTCAAGTTTTAGCTGATTTTGGAAAGCATTACCTTTTGTGTTATGCATAACTGTAATTTCTTCCTCATTTGATTTCTTATTTAGGGCATGTTTATTAAAGCAAGTAGTGGTCTCTGGTGAAAAAAAAAAAGTGTTGTTGAAAATAGCATGAAGCTAAGCTTTTAACCCTATGCACCAAGTTTGGAAACCTGCCAGCTTAGGAAAAATCACACTTATGAAAAGAAATATAAAAAGTCACACTAACCTTATTTTACTACTGGTAAAGAAAGGAAGGACACAGAGAGAAAAATAATTTGAACTGATATACTTTTGATATTATTTATAAAGCAGCTATCCATCAATATTAAAAAAAAATGGTTTTTCCCCTTCTAAGTCTAAGTAAGGGAGGAAAGATATCCCCCTAACCTAGTCTGTATTTTTCCTATTCCTTTTCTTCGGGGGTAATTTTGGAGTAACTAGATTAATTGAATATGGAGGAAAATCACAATTGATTTTCTATAATGCAGAAGTCAAAATAAATGTTTGCTATACTTAATATCTACATAATCTATTAAAGTTAAAATTAGTTTTAACTTTACTATTCAAGTTAAAATTTCTGAAAGGGTTTTCAAAGTTTAGTTTACCATCCATGTTATTCAGACCTTTTTTTCTGTAAGTCAATGAAGCGCAGGGGCTCACCCAATTCATATGATTCCCATCTGTCATCAGGCAGCAGTGAGGAAGCCAAAAATGAAATTCCATTCTTCATTTAATTCCCATAGCTTGCTATCCGCCAGGTAATCAAGCACAACTCCTGGGCTCCTGTGCTTTCAGATGCGGAAACGCAGGTCAAGTGACTTGCCCTGGGTCACACAGCAAGACGTCGCAAGAACAGGGAGAAGGCCGTGGCCTTGGACTTTCTCAGACGCTGCTGAGACCATCGAACCATGCTACCTTCTCAGATAATTGCCTTCTCTGATATCAAGTGGGTCCATTTTATTGCCTCTATTTTTCTTTTTAAACAGAATCCTTGCTCTTTTTTTTTCCTTTCTTCCTTCTTTTTCTTCTTCTTTTAAACAGGCATTTAGAAATGCTATTCTCCACTTAGTGTTTCTGGTAATTATCTTCAAGGAAACCGGAATACAAATTTAAAGCACTCATTAACATGCTGATTAGAAATGTCTCTCGAAGACTCAAAAGGCTGGAAGAGACCCCCAGAGATCATCTGATCCAGCCCCTTACTTCAGGCATGTTTTACCTAAACAGTTTCCAGCAGATGGAAAACTGTATTTATGACCCCCAAGGAGAGAGTCCCCAACCTCCCTTGGTAACACAACCCTGCTCTTTGATCTGCTTTACTATGTAATGGGTAATGGGCATAATGTGCAAAAAGAAAGCCCTCCCTGGTAATGTCAGCTATCACTAAAATAACTAAGATTAACCACAATTTATATGTATATTCATTTTACTTATCTGACCAACACTTCTGATTCTATTTTTAAAAGTCTTCCTTGTCACTAAGCATTCTTTTGTCATAAAACCTATTGTAATTTATTCTTCAATTTAATACATGTCCTATAAGATATGGCATCTTTGTAATGTTAATTGAGTTAAAACGTTTGTCCTTTACATTGTCATGCTTTTTGCTTCTGCAATGCAGACTGTATCCCACAGAAATACTAGTACTTTCTTTCAATCCCTACCCCACCAACCCAAACCAGGATAACCTTAGGCTGGGCTTGAGGTGACTATGAGAATTAAGAACTGTTTCTGAGCCCAGCCACTGTGGCTCAGTGGTTAAGCTTCGACCTATGAACCAGGAGGTCAGGGCACATGCCAGGTTGCGGGCTCGATGACCCCAGTGGGGGGGCATGCAGGAGGCAACTGATCAATGATTCTCTCTCATTATTAATGCTTCTATCTCTTTCTCCCTCTCCCTTCCTCTCTAAAAGCAATTAAAAATGTTTTTAAAAAAGAACTGTTTCTGATGGCTTATAAATTGAATAATGATCTAGATATTGTGTGCATCCTGACTTGTTCATAGGAACTGCTGTCACAGCTTTGTAAATATCACAGCTTCCTAATTTCCTTAGCAGACTGTAGATAGGGCCAGTGTGGCTCAGTAGGTTGAAGCATTCGATTACCTGTCAAGGTGTCTGTGGGATGTTTTTCTCTAACACTAATGTTTCTCTCTCTCTCTCTTTCAGTCTCTTACTCTCTCTCTTTTTCTCTCTCTCCCTTCCTCTCTTTTTTCTCTCCCTAAATCAATTAAAAAATAATAAAAAGTTAAAAAACAATCTCAATCCCATTTTTGCATCATTCCTTTCAGGGACTGATTCCATATCTGCCCATTCATGCTTCTAACCTAAAATAATATATTTGTCTTTATTAAAATCAGAATATCTTTATAAAAATATTAATGGGTTCTCAACTGAATCTCCATATTAAATTGCAGAAATAATTTGCTGAAAGGAAACATTTCCTAGCTCAAATGTACCTAAGGGAATGAGAAACTTATCCGAAGATTTTCCCTCTCATATTTTACAACCAGCCTCTATAAACTATAGACATAATTATAACCTGGCAATGAAGGTGGTGGGAATATCTTGTCGTTTCATCATAAGTGAAAATGTTTAAATGTATCAGCCATGACTGCAGATTTCTCAGAGTACCTTTCAGATCTACTCTCCACTTCTTTATTCTGGGTTTTTGTGTGCATTTTTGTTTGTTTTTATTAAGGCAGATCTATAGGACAGGTCAAGTATTGGTTTGAGAATTGGGTCATCTAGGTTCCTCGTTGTTGACCTACCAGGGACCAACAGTGAGGTTCAGTAACACTTTGTCATGGGTTCTGATATGTCTATTTGTAAAATGAAGAGTTTATAATAGATAACCTCTCAGATCTCTTTCACCTCTAGATTGTAGCATAAGTGAATGAACAAATGGAGAAATGAATGACAATAAAATTATCAAGCATTGTCATCTAGTTCTAAATAGTTTGTCCTTATAATAAAATTGAGTGATAGTTTTCAAATATGTATGTTTGAAATGTATTTAAATTCTAAGGTAAATGTTAATTGAATATTGTTGACTTAATATAACAAATATTTATTGGGCCCTATGTGCCAGATATATGTAGCGGATAAAAAAAAAAGGCAGTCAGTTATTTAAAAAATTAAAAATGTTGATAGTCAATTCTTTGAATGAAGCTTGAATCAAAAATTAAATATCAATTAAATTTTTTTATTAAATACTAATGCACTATGTTGATAGGACTGAATTTGAAACAAAGTATTAAACCAAGTCTATTTCAATGAAAAATTTCATGTCAGGATTTGTCCATGTATATTTTACTTTCTTTTCTAGAAATCTGTTAGTGCTGATGTGAAAAAACATCAAGAAGACTCTTGCCAAATGAAGGCTGGATAGGTTAGCATTTTGAACACAGGTAACCATGATGCCCAACAGTAGCAAAGAATAGCATATTCATATCCGTAAGATCAACAGTGCTTTTTGTAACATATGGGAGGTGTTAGGTGCCATTGGGAAAACAATCCACAAATGGAATAAGCCAATATTTTGTAGAACCAATGATACTTTGTTTGAAAAGTCTCCCCTGAGGTAAGCAGAATGCTCTCTCCCAAAGATGTCCACATTCCAATGCCTGGGACCTGTGGAACATGGCAAAGGGGAGTTAAGATTGCAGATGAAATAAAGGCTGCTCATCAGCTGACTTTAAGATGAGGTGGGCCCAATGTAGCAGTGACTTTAAATGTGGAGGAAGGGCAGAAGCGTGGGAGTCAAAGACAGATTTGAGGATGCCACCCACATTGCTGGCTTTGAAGATGGAGGAAGAGCAAGGAGCCAAAGACCCCAGGCAGCCTCTAAAACCTGGAAAGGTAGAAAGCAGATTTGCCCTCTAAGCTTCCAGGAGGAACACAGCCCTGATGATAGTTAAATTTTAATCCAGTGAGACCCATTTTGGATTTCTGGCCTCCATAGTTTTAAATAATACATTTGAGTTGTTTTAAGTCACCAAGTTTATGATCCCTGGTTATGACAGCAATAGGACACTCACACAGCATCCTTCTGGTAGTAAAAGCAAGGGCAGACATCCAAGAAAGAGATCAGGAGAAAACAACTTCTGAACAGGCTCCCTTACAATTCAATATCCTATGCCAACGAACCTCAGAATTGTACCCTCCACATCTCCAATGGCAGCAGCTGTTGTCAGAAAAACTGTTTTAACCTATAAAGTCTCTTCTGACATAGCAAATCAACCTGCTATTGTGCATGACAAATTTAAGCCTGTAATAGAAGTTACTTTGCTTGTGAGCTAGTCATCATCATCCAAAATAGAGTATTCTTAATAGGTACAGATCCTACCTTAATTCACCTTTATATCTCTTTACACCATGTATAGAATAGGCAATCACTAAACGTGATTATTGATGGTATTGTCATAAAAACTTTGTAAATGTTACCCCCAAAAAACTGGCTTAAATACACAGTATCAACAAAATTTCAGCAAACTGAATGCACAGGTCTTTATTTATAATATAAAGGTAATAGTAAAATTTTAATCTTTTTATTCTGTTTTGAAATGATGGTTTGTAGCCTAAATTATAATTCCCACAAATCAAGGAGAAATCAAAAGATTGAAGGTAAGCAATTCCAATATTAAACTGTGAAAATAATACAATATTCTCCCAGAGTCTGAATAATATATACATTCAGATATTATTTATCATTACTATTAAATTTATCAATCAGTTCAGATTTATACATTTTGGAGATTTGTATATTTTTTGCATCAAAAATATCTAAAATTATTTAGATAATTGTTTATATTTTTCATCCATTCTTAGGCATCTTAAGCTTCTGAATCACTTCCTTGCACATAAGAGAAACAAGTTGAAGAGGAGACATTTTTAAAATGAGGATCTTTTTCTAAATGCGATATATTGGAGTCAGTCCAACTATCTAAAAGCATCAAGTTTATAGTCATAAAGTCAATGACTTATGCAATTTTATTAGTGATCCCAAGTTTTACACCATATAGTGTGCCTTGTTACTTAATATTTTATATACCTCTAATGACTTTACCTGACTTTAACTTCTTTAGAACAAAATTTATGTTTAGCTTATTTTTGCTCCCACAAAATTACTAATTAGAATCACATATTCCATATAGGAAGTGCTCTGTAAGTATTTGTTACATGACTTAATAAAGCAATGGAAAAAAGGCCAATTAAATGTAGCTTGAAATAGACATCATTATAAAAGGGCCACTTTTTTTCTATAGAAAATGCAATGCCATTGTTTTAGTAAATTATTCATACTTAGTAATTTACCAAAATCTAACATGCAGGGCATATCTTTATTCTTATTCATTTGAAATAGAAATAAGATAGCTATTAAGGTTGCTTTTATTGAAGAACCAAATCCATTACCCATGTATTGAGGTTTATTTTTATTTTGTATGCTAGTAGTTCTGCACTCTAGAGCCCTTATTGGAATGAAAAGCAAATATATACATATGTTCTGTTGCGCCAGAGGGCACAGACTCTGTCTTGATTTACTCATGTGCAACTACTATTAACACTGTGAGGAATTCAGGGCAAAGTTTAGTTTATTTTTCAAAAAGGATCATATTGTTACATATTCCAAATAACACATGAACTCTTTTAGACTATAAAACCAATGATGTGCAGCCACACACATTTAGGGTACTCATTTCGTTTTTTCATTGACTAAATGTCTGACTAGTCTGATTCATGCTTTATGTCTGTATCTTTAAAAGCAAGATTTGACAAAGAGAGAAATGAGGTGAATTTCTGGAGCTATTAAAGCATGAATGCAGAAACTGTAGTAAAAAATCTAAATTTTAACACTAAAACATGCTTAGCATGCTGAAACATGGGGAAATGTTGCATACATGATTTAGCTTGAAATGTACAAAAATTGTCCAGGAGTTTGAGATCATCTCATTTGAGTGTTGTACTTGAGTCAGGTAGAGTAAGTGCTGCCTCTCTGCTCTGGATTTGGAGAAGTTGGAAGTATGAAGAAGTGTAGATGTAGGGCACTCAGAAGAGTTGGGAGCCAGGGAGGAAAGGTACAACAGGAGATCTTTCTCTAGCTTACCGTTTCCTGAAGTCAAACCTTGTATTCCACTGTGAGTGAATGTTGGAAGTAGCACCTTAGACAGTCCACACATTTTGCTGTCCTTGATGATTCAGTATGAATGAATCCATAGATAGCTACAATGTCTCAAGTGTGCTTATAACTTGCCCTAGTCAGTGTTGCTCAATGGTTAGAGCCCTGGACTGAACAAGCAAGGGTCAAGGGTTCAATTCTTGTCAAGGGCATGTATGCATGTATCTGAGTTGCAGGTTTGTTCCCATCCAGGTTGGGGCACATGCAGGAGGCAATTAATCAATGTGTCTCTTTCACATTGACGTTTCTCTCTCTCTCTCTCTCTCTCTCTCTCTCTCTCTCTCTCTCTCCCACCCTTCTTCCCACTCTTCCACTCTCTCTAAAAATCAATGGAAACAATATCCTTTGATGAGGATTAACCAAAAAAAAGTGCTTATAAATTAATCAATACAAAAACGAATGGATGTCTCTAGTGATGCGTGGCAAGTTCTGTGTTTGAGTTAAAATTGTTTATCAATCAACTACAGAAAGGGGAAGACTGAGTAGGAATTTATATATTTTTTAAAAGTGTAAAAATTTTACTTGACTAAACATTTAGATGATTCAAAGAATATGATAGTCAAATATGCTAATACAATCAAAGAGAGTGCTGTCAGAAATAGTGTACAGAACAAGGAAGGTAATAGAAGGCATACTTCTGTGATAAAATCTAAACAGTTATGTTCCACCTGAGACACATAGACACATAATGAAGGGACATAATTAGGTTGCTAACCTGGATGGTAAAAATTCGGACATTTAATGGATGAACAACAGAAGTTTAATCTGGAGAACAGATGTGTGTGTGTGTGTGTGTGTGTGTGTGTGTGTGTGAGTTTCTGAACCCAGGTGTGTGTGGTCCAGACATAAGTATAGACAATATGTTGATCTTTTTTTTTTTTGAGAAACAGAATAACATGATCTGGTTCACATTTAACAGGATTGCTCTCCTCACCAGAGTGGAGTGGGGAAAGAATGGAAGCATGAGAGGCGAGAAAGAATGATCCAAATGAGAGATGGTTACTAAATCAGGACAATTCAAAATGGTGAAATGCTATATCTTTTTGGCTTTATCATATCTTTAAAGATGAAGCCAACATGATTTTATAGTATTATCTGTAGGGTGTGAAAGGCTATATACCAAGGTATTTGGCCTGAGCTATATATAATCATAATAAAATTCCAGACTTTAAAGGAACCTTAGAAACCTTCTAATCAAGCCTTTGACTTTTTTTTTTTAAATCTTTATTGTTCAAGGTATTACATATGTCTCATTTTTCCCCCATTGACCTCTCCCCGGCCCACTCCCTCCCCCCAGCAAATGCCCTCACCCTCCTACTGTCTGTGTCCATTGGTTATGCTTATATGCATGCATACACATCCTTTGATTGATCTCTTACCTCCCCCCCTGCCTTCCCTCTGAGGTTGTACAGTCTGTTCGATGCTTCCACGTCTCTGGATCTATTTTTGTTCATCAGTTTATGTTGTTCATTATATTCTACAAATGAGTGAGATCAAAGGAATCCTGTCTACAACAACCTGCTCCTACTTGAACTCTTTCTTGACAAGGAGCTCACTATCTCACGCAGCACACATCCCATTTAAGAATAGCTCTGGTTTTAAGAGCGCTTTTTCTTTCTTTTCAAAAGTATTATTATATTAATATTATTATTTTAATTGACATACAATATTATATGAGTTTCAGGCATACAACAAAGTGATTCAATATTTATATACATTGTGAAAAGGTCACCACAATAAGTCTAATTATCATCTGTCACTATACAGAATTAATACAGTATTATTGACTATAGTCCCCATGTTGTACATGACATCCCTGTGATTTAGTGATTTTATAACTAAATCCTTTTTTTCTTACACTAAGCCAAAGCCTGCTTCTCTGTGATGGACAAGTGTAATATTGTGATTTACAATAAGAAATATACATTTGGTCTTTGTTCCCATTTCTAGCAGAGCTCCTAGAACCCTTGGAATTTCTTAAGCTATGAGAGCTGTAAGGGTGCCTTGAATTCATAACAAACCCCTTTCAACCATACCTCAGGGGACTTTGTAAAGTACCTAAGGATGGGGGCTGGTCACCAGGGGAACCAATCACATGATGAGAGGATTAGAATTCTCAGTCTCATCTCCCCAACTGCTGGAGAAGGGAGAGCAACTGCAATTCAGTTTAGCCCCCACTGGCTAATGATTTAATCACTTGTGCAATGTAATGAAAACCCAAAAACAGGGTTTGCGGAGCTTCCAGGTTGGTTGGTGAACCAGAAGGTTTCATGCGCCACCATGAATTCCACTGCAAATTCCAAGGGAAACAGAAGCTCTGCATTCAGGACCTTGCCCTATGTTATCTCTTTTTCTGGCTGTTGATTTTTACCCTTTAATATCTTTCGTAATAAGCCTGTAATCTAGTGAGTAAAGTGGGGTCCTGAGTTCTGTGAACAGACCTAACAAATTAATGAAAACCAAGGATGGGGTGACAGAAACCTCGGATTTATAGCTGATCTGTCAGATGACAACCTGGACTTGCTATTGGCATCTGAAGTTGGGGGTCTTTTGGGACTTTACCTTTAACCTGTGGAACCTGAAACCATCTCCAGGTAGATAGTGTCAGAATTGATTTGATTTCTACAACACCCCACTAGTGTCTGAGATTACTTGGTGTGGGGAGATTAAAAAAAAACATCTTGGAATTGGTGTAAGAATTGTAACAAGTGAATGAGAAAAGATGAAAAGCCTGTTAGGAAGGTGGGTAAGAGAAAAAGGGGGAAGAAACTGTATTTGTGTTTTCACTGCTATGTCCTCAGAATAGCATGGTATGTGTCATTAGGTATGCAATAAATATTTTCCATTGTCTGAGCAATTCGGAAGAAGAGTATTGGATCATAATGATGTGATCATAGTATATTAGTTAATTATTTCTTAATGAGATTTAAAAAGAGTGACATTACAATGTTTTCTCTTTCCACTATGCTTATATGTATCTTGTTGATTTAGTGAGTTTGTATGGGCAGATGGCGGTTTTAAACAAATGAAAAATATATTGTTTGTAGTTTATGGCTTCTTTGGTGTCTTAAATCTCAGTTATATTTAAATGTACATGCCTTTCACATAAGAAGTGTTGTACATATCAAATATGCAGCACTGGAGTTTGGCCGACAGTCTCGTGCATATCAGCTTAAATGTCAGCCTATTTCAAACTATGGGAGAACCAAGCTCCTAGAGTGCTGGGTTTACACACCACATATTTCTATTTTATCTTTATTGTAATGAACAAGCCCTGTCTTTAGCTCCTGCTGTGCACTTTTGGAGGGTCTTCCATATGGTTGCTGTTAAGTATGTTGGCATTTTCCCAACTGTTACAATTGGGTCAGTGGGGGGGAATCTGTAGGAGCAATAAAACAAGGGTGACTGCAGCAGGGAGGAGTCTGATTACCACACTCAAACAGCTCATCGCTGCGCAAGCATTCAAGCACAGCTCAGTGCCATCCATTACAGCAGGCAGCCAGGGAAGCCGCCTTTCTGCCAGAGTTGACTCCAGGAAAGACCAGGTCTTGGGTGCCCAGATGAAGTCCCCTCAGCGTTTTTCCCTGTTTCCTTACTTCTTCACCTTCCCATAGTATCTGGAATGACTTGAGGAGTAAGGCAGGTTCACCTTGCCTATTATTGTCATTCTGAGCAAGTTTTTATGAGCAAACTCTTAGGTAAATTTTAGTAGGAACCCCAGGGTTGTTCACACCAAAGGGGGGGGGGGGCAGGAACACAGGTAGGGGAGATTGGGAAGGGAAGTCTGAATACCACAAATACTTAAACATCCTTGAGACATGATTCATCTAGCTAGAGGTGACTGATAATATTGACACGATTATTGGAGTGTCTTCCCTATCAGAAAACACATCTATGAAAAAATATAGGCCATTATTATTTTTATCCTGTGGAAGGCAGTGTTGCTCAAAGCATTAATACTAATACATTGGGAGGGGAAAGTTCAAAGCAAATAAGATTCTAAATAGTGAAATAACACATTAAACTGAAATATGTGTACACATCCACACACACACACACACACACACGCACATGAAGTAAAACAATGACCTGAAAGACCTGATCCAAAGATTGTATTTCCCATATTTATGCTTATATACACAAGGATTCTTTAAAGTACTTTAACATGATACGGGGGGGGGGGGGCTTTTTTTTTCCCCGGC
>NW_005370016.1:2928475-2941786 GCF_000412655.1 Myotis brandtii
GCTCCAGTTATCAAGATGAACTTGGGTCTGGGTTGGTCTTGTCCTAAGAACACCCCATCCGTACAGATGTGAAACAGTTCTTGACTGACAGCAACAGAAAAAAGAAAAGGAACCCAAGGGAAGTGGCTGGATTTAGTTTCATAATGGATTTTTCTCCCTTGTGTTTATCTGCTACCTAAAGTAAGAGATGTGGTGTGTGTTATCTACGTAGAAGTTTACATTTTAAGGTACTTTCATTGTTTCAAACGTTTAGCTCAGTGTTATCCAAAGAGGAAGAAAAGTGGATGTACAGGAATGTGCAAATTGGTGTGTATAAGCAGTGTTTGTCATGTATGTTCATATCACACTGATTATGGATAGTCTTGATACTTTCATTGACGGCCACCAGGAATCAAATTCATTCATGTGTTTCTCATTGCATATTGAGTCTAGGTTGCCGCTGGTTCAACCAAAGAATCACTTCTTTGTAAGGGTCTAACTCTGCCACAAAAGGAGCAGCAGCAGCTAGACAGTGATTGGTACAAACAGGATGCTCAGTCCAGACCTGGGGTGACTCTTTCATTCTTGGTATGGACTATGCCAATCCAAGCAAAATTATTTGGGGGAGGATAACAAAGACATCATTTTTAGTCTGCCACTCTACCCTTCACTTCAACATGTAATGTCATCTTACCCCTAATAATAAATTTTTACTTACCATAAGTGGGTGAAAAGATATATGTTTTTTTAATTTCTTGATTTTTTAATTAACTGAGACTTTTTATTAACCATTTACAATACCAAGTTGCCTTAGGATGCAATACAATGATGTGAAGTGGGTTTTATGTGTGTTACTCCTGAGAATGTTATTTATTTAATCTTTAACATGGCACTTTATTTTTTCAGTGTTCCAGTACTACTATTGTGATGTTCAGGCATTATATAGTACTCCAGGGTAGGAAAAAAAGGTTTATTTCTTTGTTTCAGTTTTATATAGTGAGAATTTTACTAAGCAGAGGAAAGGGGTTGCCTCTTTCTTACTGTGGTGTTAAAAATTAATTTTTTAAAAAAATTTAACATTAAAAGCCAAACTTGTTAGCTTTAATTGCTTAATATCTGTCAAATGTCAGTTCTGTATTCTCATGGCTGTGCTTCCTGGTGCTTTTAGCAATCTGATGACTATTGTGCTTGAAGTATAGAGCTGAATAAAAATAAAGACAATGAGGGTGTGCACTGAGGGTGTTTAAGTGTATACTCACTTGCAGTTGGGTTAATTCATCCAAGAAATAATGTTTTTGCTAATTAGACTTATTTGGGGGTGGGGGGAGAAAGTCTTAAAGATTTTTGCTAGAAACTATGGTACTGATTTAAAGATCTGTATATGAAATTTCTGAATGTAAATTTGCCCATCATCTGCATCTACTATAACTACCAAACTACATACTTGATGGGTTGTTTTTTTTTTTAAATTATCATGTCAATTCAAATCACTTGATGACATCTTAATTCTAGAACTATACTTTTATAATTTTGATGCAGAGCTTTACTGAGGATTTTACTCCTTGTTTTATTAAATAGTTGGTTTTTTGTTTGTTTAAAAGGTGATGGTATTCTTAGCAGTAATGAGGCTATATATTATGAAATGTATTTTTATGCATTTCTCCCATATTTTTGGACTTGTTGACTACTGATCATAAGATCTTTTACTATTTGCTGTCTTTTTATCTGTTTCAGCAGTAATGAAATTCTGATATATAAGGAAGTATGTAACTGCTTATAGATCTGGAAAATAATTGAATCTTTTTGTCTCCTTGGATTGGCTGGAAGAGTTGCATGCTATATCATTAAAGATTACTGCACATGTAAATTAAAAAGGGAGACAACATACAGCACTTATTACTATTCAGAGTTATGTTTAATTCATTCTTGACACAGAGATGAACAAGTCCCTGCACTGTATACTTTGTTATAGAAATTAATGAGACCTGTACCTCAGTGCCATATAAGAGAAAGATTCTTTTGAATTTGAAATTACAATTGATTCCTTGTTTTTCCTTTTCCTGATTTATAAGATATATGCAAATTTATTAGGGTAAAGTGTTTACAGTGTGTTGTTTTTCCTTAAGTAGATGAATGGTGACCTATTTATTGGAGCTAATTATGAACCTGTAAATCAGAATGCCATGAGGACTTGTCATAAATGCATTATGCACTATGTAGTTTTTGTCTGTTATACTAAACTAGAGGCCCAGTGCATGGATTTGTGCACCAGCGGGGTCCCTCAGCCTGACCTGTGCCCTCTCGCAATCCGGGACCCCTTAGGGGATGTAGTAGTGTGCAAAGCAGCAGGCGGCCAGGGAGGAGCCCGAGCATCCCGGCCCTGCGGCACCTGTCGCTGCAGCTCAGTAGTGCTGCCGCAAAAGCGGGAGAGATTTGTGCCGCTGCAGCAGCCCTCACCAGCCGTGAGCCTGGTGTCTGGCGCCCGTCAGTCAGCTGAGCAGCACTCCCGCTGTGGGAGCCCACTGACCACCGGGGGCAGTTCCTGTGTTGAGCGTCTGCCCTCTGGTGGTCAGTGCGCATCATAGCGACCGG
Source organism: Myotis brandtii (assembly GCF_000412655.1). NCBI lineage: Eukaryota > Metazoa > Chordata > Mammalia > Chiroptera > Vespertilionidae > Myotis > Myotis brandtii. The sequence goes on from NW_005370016.1 coordinate 2,931,047, forward strand.
CCGACTGGTCATTCGATCATTCAGTTGCTTAAGCTTTTATATATATACTAGAGGCCTGGTGCACAAAAATTTGTGCCCTCGGGGGGGAGAGGAGGTCCCTCAGCCCGGCCTGTGCCCTCTTGCAAGTCTGGGACCCCTCAGGGGATGACCACCTGCTGGCTGAGGCCTCCTCCCCGGGGGATTGGGCCTAAGATGGCAATCAGACATCCCTCTGGCAGCCCAGCAGCCCTCGGGGGATGTCCCCTTGCCAGCGGGGAGCAGGCCTAAACTGCAGTCGGACATCCTTAGCGCTGCTGAGGAGGCAGGAGAGGCTCCCACCACCACCGCTGTACGGGCAGCCATCAGCCTGGCTTGTGGTTGAGCAGAGCTCCTCCCATGTGAGAGCGCCCTGACCACCAGGGGGCAGATCCTGCATTGAGCGTCTGCCCCCTGGTTGTCAGTGTGTGTCATAGTGACCAGTCATTCCCAGTCTTTCTGCTGTTAGGGTCAGTTTGCATATTACCCTTTAACTATATAGGATAGAGGTCTGGTGCATGGGTGGGGGCCAGCTGGTTTGCCCTGAAGGGTGTCCCAGATCAGGATGGGGGTCCCGCTTGGGTGCCTGGCCAGCTTGGATGAGGGGATGATGGCTGTTTGCAGCTGGTCGCACTCCCTTCAGGGTGGGGGTCCCCCCTGGAGTGCCTGGCCAGTCTGGGTGAGGGGCTGAGGGCCGTTTTCAGGCTGGCGGGTGACTGAAGCTCCCAACCTCTCCTTTTTTTCTTTTTCTTTTTTATTCTGAGATTTATTTACCTTCTATGGCTGTCACTGGAGCTGAGAGCCGGATAGCTCTGAGGCTCAGCTCCAGCTCTGACGTCTGAAAGCAGGTTTCTCGGATTTGTTTAGCTTCTATAATTGCAACATTGTTTCTTAGAATGCAAGCTCAGAGCCCAGCAGCAGCAGGCGGGGAACCTTGGCTTCCTCCTTCACTGTAGCAAGCAAGCCTCCTGTTCGCTTCAGCTGCCTGGCTGCCGGCCGCCATCTTGGTTGGCAGTTAATTTGCATATCTTGTTGATTAGCCAGTGGGAAGGGTAGCGAAGTTACAGTTAATTACCATGTGTCTCTATTATTAGATAAGGATAGATATTGACAAATTTGAGGTCCTACACTAAGCCAGCACTAAGTTAGCATTTTGTATGCAGCATCTTATTATAATTCTCACAACACCTGTAAGTACTGTTATTATCCCCACTTTGAAGATGAGGAAATTGAGAGGCAAAGGATGAAGTAATTTGTCCAAAGTTACACAACTACTAAATGGCAGAGCCAGGGCCTAATCTTTTTGAATATTATCAATGTTATTTTTTTTAATAGATAATCCTATGGCACAGTTTAATTTTGCTGTTCTTGCTAAGTAATTGGAATTCTCAACTTTTGTTAGTTATCATGTAATGTTACCTTTTGTCTGTGAGCCAGACTGTTCTCTCAGAGTGAGTGGTAGAACTTTAGTATCTAATAACGATAGAACTGGAAACAACTCTCCTTTTCCTGATTCTCTCTTGACCCAGTATTTCTTAGGCAGCATTGTCCTACCTCTTTTTGCTCTTCATCTTAACCTCTTGCAGGAATAGTGATGGCTCCTATCTCCACCTCTTTATTTCTCAGATGCTCCCCATTTTACAGCAGTTTGCCTTACATCTCATGAAATGAGATTTTGTTAAGATCATCAATTATTGATAGATCACCAAATCCAATAGCCATTTGTTAATGATCATCTCTTGGGCCTATGTTTTACATTTGAATCTGATAAAAATTTCTTCCTTAAAACTCTCTTGGCTCCCATGACATATTTTTCCTCTTATTCCTCTTTTTCTTTCTCCTTTCAGGTTTTTGTTTTCTTTTTTTCCTTCCTGCCTCCCTCCATCCCTCCCTCCCTCCCTCCCTCCCTCCTTCCCTTCTCCCTTCCTTCCTTCCTCTAACTTACTCCTTAAATGTTAGTGTTCTGTTGGTTCCACCTTGGGCTACCATTATGCTAATTGTACATTCTCTATCTGCATGATCTTATTCAGACTCTTATTATTTTAATTTTAACCTAAATCTTGATGTATCCCAAATTTGGTTTTCTAGGTATATTTTTCTAAGAGTTAGATCAAAACATGCAGTAATTTGATGAGTATTTCTACCTAGATGTCTCAAAGTGTGTGAAATTAAAGAGATCCCCAACAGAAATCATCACCATCTCCTTTAAGTCACTTCCTTTCCTGGTTCTCCTCCTCCAGTGTTTGGGAGTTCTTGATTTTGTCCTCTGCCTTCAGTTAATTACCAAGTCTTCTCCTTTTGCTTCTTAAATATTTGACACATATGATCTTCCTCTGCATTTCTTCAAATCCCTGTTGTCATTCATATCCCATTTATCCTGCACTTTACTGTGTCACCTGTTTTTCTTTGCTATAGCTTCACGGCCTTTAAATCGTTCACCTAGGATGATGGGTGTTCCCTTAGTGCTTATTATTTTGCGTATTTAAAAACTCAGATTGTACTTTCTACTTGGCTCCTACTTCTTGGCATACTAAAATACTATTATTATTATTATTATTATTATTATTGCTTGTGGGATTCAAGAGCACAGTACAGTCTTCCTAGCATTTTTTCTGAGCAAAGGTCTCCATGCTTTTAGAATGGATATTTCTAGAAAATGTTTCCCTGTGTATTTCTCCATCCCTATCATGATACCAAAGACTGGTATTTCTTTTCATGCTACTATTACCTACCTTCAAGTCCAGATGTCTGTGAGATAGATGATCTTTCCCTCTCATTTCCCTATTTATTTAAGCTGAAAAATGACCTTGGACCATTTTCTGAAGCTGTTCTTGAAGGCAGTGCCAGAGCCTGTGTCTTTTAGAATCAAATGTAACCTATAGTTGGCCCATCTAAACACTTCCCTTCAGCTCTCCAAAAACTGATATTTTAATAATAGTAATAAATTCATTTCAATGAATTCCTCAGGGCTTGAGTGACTTTTGAGAATTTACTGGTAAGGGAAAAAAACAACACATTCCTTTTTACTTCCTTCTATGCCACCGTAGGGCTACATTCTCCTGTTCTCTCTTTAGTGTTGTCTTTCCAAGCAAGTTCTGCTGAGTTTTCCAACTTCAGCCTGGTTCTTAAGTGGATCCTTGGCTACCTGGACCATATGTAGAGTAAAGCTGTTGGCATGATCTTCCACTGTCCTTTCTGTTTCCCATAGTTGTTTTTCTTCTTTTTTTTTTTCTTTACCGTGTATCAAAACTGGTTCATTAAGTTGATAACATTTCTCCCTGATTTCTGAGATACCATTTCCAAAGCCTGAAAAACGAATTTACTTTGCATATGAAATTCTAATTCCTCCTCACCTACTCCCTCATTGTCATTTTCTTTCTGGCTTTGAATAAATTTGGTTCCTAGAGCCAGCATTTTGTAGGTTCTGACCTTTCTTACCCCTTACCCTTTGAGCTGGTAACATTTTTGCAGCGCCTCCCCCCCGCCCTACCCCCCATCTACAGAAGAAGATTGCACATCCCCACATAGTCAGGACTACTTTCTACCTTATTGTTCATCGGTGAGCTCCACTGTGCCTGCTTGTGCTGAACTCACACTCTTGGCTCTTGTTTTTACTGTCATGATCAGGGTTTCTCAAATACCCATTATCCCACTATACCAGTGCCACTATACCCACTATTTCCAGTGGTACCAGCTGATGCAGAGCTTGCAGATCAATCTAAAGGGAGAGTTCCCTCCCCTCTTGGGATCTGGGTACCAAAAGCCAATTAACAGAAATGGTAAAGCAGGATATGGAACATTTTGTGCTCCTATCTCAATGCATGTGATGGTTAGATTCAAGATAATTGATAGAAGTAAAGTTGCATAAATCAAAATGATTTTTCCTAAAGAATGCACTTAAAAGCAGAAAATATGATATATTAGATTTTAAAGTCTATCATGACTTTAAAGGACAACACCCAGTATATGGTAGAGTAGATGCTGTCTAATAGACCCGCTGACATCCCACTGAGTGGTACAATCTGCATGTTGTGCCTCATGCTCATGAGACAGTAATCCTGAACTGCCCTGCAAGTTGAGACAGCCCCCCTCTCTCATAAGATAGGCACTTAAAACAATATTCTCCGCAGATTAATGAATGTCCATATTTACAGTTGATAATTAATTTTTTTTCTTTAATCCTCAAATGTGCAAATTGTATGTAAATGAGCCTGGTCTAAAAGGACAGCCATAATTCAAGTTGGGCCTTGGCCTCAGACCTCACTAGGGAGGCCCTTTTAGATTTGTTTTGAATTTTCAGCTTTCTTTTTTCCTTTTCTGTAAGCAGATAGACCTTACTGACTTGGAGTCAAAGAAAGCAGAAGGACCTTTTCTGTCTATGTCTTCCTACGTCCAAAATTTAAATAAAATCTGAGACCTTATTACTCTAGTGCATGCATGTGTTATCTGGTTCAGTACTAAGAGTCTTAAAGGCTTGAGACAGGCTTTTATTGCCAAGAGTGGCCTGCGTGGTTTTCTCTAAGTGTTGTGCTGGGTATAGGTCAGGGAGGGTGGTGCTATGGACAGCCCCAGACCCTTTTTACCTCATCAAATGGTGACAGAGAGAACACACCATAGGTGCCCTTTTGACATTTGCAGTTTAAGTTTTCTATTACCACGTACTGTGAAGTGCTTCACAACAGCCCACAAGGTGTAGATGAAGTGCTGGAGTGTAAGGATTCAGGGCATGCTCTTTTACCTGGGGAGGGAAGCAAAGGGTCAGCAGGGGAGCAGGATGGACAAGAGCCAAGCTCCTAGATGTCAGCAGTACCCTGTACATGTTGCTGTCATTGTCCGGACTCAGTGAAAAGAGGGGAAAGCATTGATTACTTAAATGCTCCATTTTTTCTGTTGTAGAACAATATCTGTCATAGTTCAGATTTTACTATTAATATCAACCTTCTTCCTTGATAGCCAGTATATTTTATTATACATTTTAAAGGAATATGTTTAATTATTTTACATTTCAGTATATATGTTTATACTCCTTTAGGTCACTGTTAATTAACATATTGGGATAATAGTTGGCATGAAGTCAGGTGGAAATACAAATGGATAAATAAATAAAATACATGCATTCCTTCCTCTTAAAGAGCTTGTAATTTGGGAAAGAAATCAGACCTATTAAGAAATAAATATAGCCGAAACCGGTTTGGCTCAGTGGATAGAGCGTCGGCCTGCGGACTGAGGGGTCCCGGGTTCGATTCTGGTCAAGGGCATGTATGTACCTGGGTTGCGGGCACAGCCCCAGTGGGAGATGTGCAGGAGGCAGCTGATCGATGTTTCTCTCTCATCGATGTTTCTAACTATCTCTCTCCCTTCCTCTCTGTAAAAAATCAATAAAATATAAGATAGAGAGTTAGAAACATCGATGAGAGAGAAACATCGATCAGCTGCCTCCTGCACATCTCCCACTGGGGATGTGCCCGCAACCCAGGTACATACATGCCCTTGACCGGAATCGAACCCGGGACCCCTCAGTCCGCAGGCCGACGCTCTATCCACTGAGCCAAACCGGTTTCGGCAATAAAATATATTTTAAAAAAAATAAATATAATGGAAAATAAACTTGGCCTTAAAAACATTGAAAGTGCCTTAAAACCTTTCCTCATGTTATTCCTTCTGAATTATCTAGAAGACAAAATCATTAAATGTGGGTTTAGTATAGAGATTATTTTTTAAAAATTAAAGAGCAATTTGTTTGTTTTATAGGATATACCTATCATTTCATATGAAAATATTTTACTACCTTTTTCTACTTACCATAATGTGTTTTAAAATATTATGACTGTGTTTTAGTGTATAACATTATATGCTTTCAGTTTATAGCTTAGAAATGTTTAAATATTAATAGGTCTATTAACAATAGGCTGTGGAATTTGCAGTAGTTAATTTTCTTTATTTTCCTTCTCTAATATACAGTGACAGTTATGGTACACATATTTACATAAAATTAAGAAAGGGGAAGTAAAACTATTTGATTGAATTATGTTTTGTTAAAATTTCATGTCATGAAACTGTTTTGTTTTTATTACTGACACTATTACAGATGTCCCCCATTTCCACCCCCCTTTGCTCACTTCATAATACTTGGTTTTTCAACAAAGATATCTATAACCTTTACTCTGATTCTTTCACACTAACTGGGTGTATCCAACAATTCAGTTAAATTGTAACACTATCTATCTGGAGTTAGCACAGACTCTACAGGTTAAGGGCTCAGTCCCATAAGACTGTCCTCACTTAATATTCCAGGAACAAGTCCCAGGTTGCTACCATTACTTCTGACCAACTTGTTATAAATTCAGGTGTCACCACAACTCCCTCCTCACATTTGAGAATCATTAGAAAAACTCTCAGAACTCAGGAAAGTGCTTTACTTACTATTACTGGTTTGTTATACGGATAAAACTCAAGAATAATTGGTCAAATGGAAGGAAGGTATTGAGGGGGTGGGAGAAAGAGCTTCCATGCTCTCTCTGGGCATGCCATCTTCCCAGCCTGTCCATTTGTTTACCAACCCAGAAGCTCTACCAGTCTCTTTGTTCAAGAGTTTTAATAACCCAGTCTTCACTCATTCCCCTCTCCTGAGGGGTGAGACTGAAAGTTCCCATCCTCTAATCAAGTATTTGATCTGGTAACCAGCCCCATCCTGACACTGTCTAAGCCCCCCTACCCCCCGCCCCTTCCTGAGTCAAAAGACATTTCTATCACTCAGGAAATTCCAAGGATTATGTGAGCTCTGTTCCAGGAACTCAGGATATATCTATCTATCTATCTATCTATCTATCTATCTATCTATCTATCTATCTATCATCTATACATACACATAAATACATACACATCCTAGAAATGAAAAAGTATGTATTATTAGAATTCTAGATCTGAGCAATCCAGGCTTCAGCAGTTGCTTTGCACCCGTGTCAATGATCTGGCCACAATTTAACTTATTAAACTTATTAATATGGTGGATACTTTTATTGCTTAGTACTGTTGTAACCTTAGACCAGTGGTTCCCAATGTGGGGCACATGCCTCACAGGGGGACAATTTGATTTTTAAGGGAGGCAATTTGAAAATGAGTTATTAACAGTGAATTTTTTGCCTTTCTTGTGGTTCTAGGGGCCTCATATACAGTGTATAAATATATATATGTATATATATATACATATATATAGTGATGTATTTATGCATTTCATTTCTCTATTATATGTTTTGAAACTTCGCTATTTTTTCATATCACTTAATATTATTTTTTTAACAGTTTCTTAGTGATTTCTTCCTCAGTATTTCAACTGTCCTTTCATTCTTTTATTTTTCTTTTCATGGATGCCATGTTCTTTGGAAGCTTTAGACCAAGTTAATGGCCTTTTAGGTTTATTAGGAGTTCACTATTTGAATAATAAGAATTATATGTCATGGAGCGGGGACATCAGGATTTTAGATATGCTTAGGTGGGGCATGGCCAAAAAAAGGTTGGGAGCCACTGCTTTAGACCATCATCACTATTTCAATACTTTCTCTTATACTAAAAACTAAGGGGTTTTTAGTACACAAAGGGGTTATATTTGAAAAGTTCATTTGTAATTTCACAGTTTTAAATTTAGAGCATATTTTTATTGAAACACTAGGGTAAATGGTAAATGTTTTCATATCAATAAGGAAATATTGAACAAAACTGTGAGTGTTTGAATATTAAGGATGAAAGGCTTATGATTATTTTGAAAGAAAAAGAAATGAGAGCTTTCTTTGCTGTTTTGTTTAGTCTATAGGTTGGACCCCTAACCCCTTTGTGACTATATTTGGAGATAGGGCCTTTTTAAAGAGATAATTGAGATTCCATGAGGTAATGATGCTGAGCCCTAATCCAGTAGAACGGGTATCTTTATACGAGAAAGAGATACCAGGGATGGGCACACAGAGAAAAGGCCATTTGAGGATACAGCAAGAAGTCAGTTAAATACAAGCCAAAAAGAGAGACCTCAATAGCAATCATCTGCCAACACCTTGATCTTGGCCTTCCAGCCTCCAGAACTGATAAAATAAACTCCTGTTGTTTAAGCCACCTAGACTGTGGGGTTTTTAATGACAGCACTAGCAAACTAATAAATCATATTGTTTTAGAATAGGATTTCAGCCAATGCTCCGTGAAACATTAGTATCTAGGAAATGTTAATGGAGATTTCTTAAAAAGGATCCTTGGTTTAATAAATTTGGAAAATAATCTATAATATATTCTTCCCTTAAGGATTTACAATGCATATTCATGTTAAGCATACTTAGAAGTTTGAAGTAAAGAAATATGTTTATTTTTTTCAACTTCACCATTTCCCAAGTATATTTGTCTACAGAATGTCCCTCTTTTTGTTGAATGAATTGTGCATTTCCCATCCAGAAGAAAGAGGTTGGGGGGAGAGACATATGCCTCTTCATCTCCCTTAAAGATATAGTATGGCTTTATATTTCTATGTATAAGGAACATATAAAATGTGTTCTTAGTAAACCCTCAGCATGAGATATTTGCTGATATAACTTAGCTGAAAAGCAGAGTAAGCAAAGAAGGGGAAATGGATATCTTGTGTGTAGGATATAGGAGCTCTGGCATCTTATTTTAACTTTTATTTAGAAAGTCATTGTAATTGGTTAGTTTTATATAATGACTAATGTTTTTCATTTAGTTTGAAATACTGTATATTTTTATTGATATGGTTCTATATTTATAAGGATTATGTCTCTGATAACTTTATTTCTTGTTTACCCAAAAAGCATCACAGCAGCATAATACAGTAGTTAAAATCCTAGGCCATGGTATCAGACCATTTGTATATGAATCCTAGCACTTTTTCTCCCTTGGGCAGATTATCTCATCAGCTATATCCTCCTCTGAAATAAGTGTGAAAATAGTATCTAACTACCTTTTGGGGTTATTGTGAAGCACTTGCTATACTGTCTACTACTCAGTATTATTTTTATTCTGAGAAAAGTTACACTCGACACAGAAATGTGTAGAACAGCGGTTCTCAACCTGTGGGTCGCGACCCCTTTGGGGGGCAAACGACCCTTTCACAGGGGTCGCCTAAGACCATCGGAAAACACATATATAATCACATATTGTTTTTGTGATTAATCACTATGCTTTAATTATGTTCAATTTGTAACAATGATAATACATCCTGCATATCAGATATTTACATTACGATTCATAACAGTAGCAAAATTACAGTTATGAAGTAGCAACGAAAATAATTTTATGGTTGGGGGTCACCACAACATGAGAAACTGTATTAAAGGGTCGCGGCATTAGGAAGGTTGAGAACCATGAAGGTGTAGAACATGAGTTGTGATGCTCCATCATTACAAAAGATAGTGGTTGCTGGCTTTGTTGCTATGTTAGTTGAGGTGAAATTCACATAATGTTAACCATTTTAAAGTGAAAAGGTCAGTAGCATTGAATACATTCACAGTGGTGTATGACCATTACCTGTAGTTCCAAAACATTTTCATCACTTTAGAATCAAGCCTTGCACCCATTAAGCAGTGACTCATCATTCCCACTCGCCCCAACCCTGGCAAATACCAATCTGTTTTTCTGTTTTTCTGTATTTATGAATTTCTCTATTCTGGGTATTCCATATGGGTATAATCATAAAATGTGACCATTTACATCTGGCTTCTTTCACTTAGCGTAGCATTTTTGAGGTTTATCTATGTTATAAAACTATCAGTACTTTGTGTCTTTTTATAACTAAACTAGTGACCCAGTGCACAGATTTGTGCACATTGAAAGAAAATTAATTAGAACGTGACTGGCGGGGCGGGACTGGGAGAGACAGGCCGGACACACCCTGGAGCCAACCTCCCTCGGGCCCTCCCGGGCTTCTGCAAAGTAAGTGGGGTCCCTCCGGCAGGTGGGGTCCCTTGGCCTGGCCTGTGGGGATCAGGCCGAAATGGGCTCTTTGACATCCCCCAAGTGATCCCAGTGTGTGAGGGGGCACTCAGCAAAGTTTCTGTCGTACAGGGTGTGGAATGCAAATGCAGGAGCTGCCCCCTGGTGGTCAGTGCGCTCCCACAGGTGGAGTGCTGTTCAGCCAGAAGCCGGCTCACAGCTGGCGAGTGCAGTGGTGGTGGTGGGAGCCTCTCCCACCTCCATGACAGCACTAAGGAACAGAGAGCAGAGTGGTAAGGAGCAGCGAGCAGGCAGGCGGTAAGGAGCGAGGGCTCGTGGACATCCCTGAGAGCCCCCAGACTGCAAGATGGTGCAGGCCAGACTGAGTCCTTCCCCCCCACCCCCCACCAATGCATGAATTTTGTGCACTGGGCCTCTAGTGTATAGATAATAATACATTATACATATACTAGAGGCCCAGTGCACAAAAATTTGTGCACTGGCGGGGGGGGGTGTCCCTCAGCCCCACTTGTGCCCTCTCACAGTCTGGGACCCCTCGGGAGATAACGACCTGCTGGCTTAGGCCTGCTCCCGGGTGGCAGAGGGCAGGCCCAATCCCTAAGTGCAGCCCCTGGTCAGGCTCAGAGCAGGGCCGATTGGGGAGTTGGGGCGCCGCCCCGTCATGCACAGAGCAGGGCGGATCAGGAGGTTGCGATGCCACCCTCAGTCACGCTCAGGGTAGGGCCGATTGGGGGATTGGGGCACCGCCCCCTGTCACTCACAGAGCAGGGCCCATCAGGG
>NW_005370016.1:2943638-2945513 GCF_000412655.1 Myotis brandtii
GGGATTTATTTACTTTCTATGGCTGTCACTGGAGATGAGAGCCGGCTCCAGCTCTGAGGCCGGCTCCAGCTTGAGGCCTCAGCTGCTGAAAGCAGGAATCTAGGGTTTGTTTGGGTTCTATAATTGCAACATTGTTTCGGTCCTGCTCACTCCAGCTCTGATGGCTGAGAGCAGGTATCTGGGTTTTTTTTAGCTTCTATAATTGCAACATTGTTTCTTAGAGTGCAGCTCAGAGGCCGGCAAGGCAGGCGGGGAACCTTGGCTTCCTCCATCACTGGAGCAAGCAAGCCTCCTGTTTGCTTCAGCTGCCTGGCTGCCGGCCGCCATCTTGGTTGGCAGTTAATTTGCATATTGCCCTGATTAGCCAATGGGAAGCGTGTCAGAGGTATGGTTAATTACCATGTTTGTCTATTATTAGATAAGGATATCACAATTTGTTTATTCATTCATCTGTTCATGGATATACGGGTTGTTTCCACCTTTTGGCTATTGTGAATAGTACTTCTATGAACATTTATGTAGAAGTATTAGTTTAAGTACCTGTTTGAATTCTTTTGGGTAAATACCTAGGAGTGGAATTGTTGGGTCATATGATAATTTTATGTTTTTTAACTTTTTGAGGGACCACCAAACTGTTATCCACAGGGGCTGAAATAATTTACATTCCTACAAGCAATGTACAAGGGTACCAATCTCTATATCTTCACCAATACTTGCCGTTTTCCCTTTTTGTTTTTGATTATAGCCATTATGGTGGATGTGAACTGGTATCTCATTTTCCTAATAGCTAATGATTGATATCGACTATCTTTTTCGTGTGTTTATTGTCCTTTTGTATATTTTCAGAGAGATCTCTATTTAAATCCTTCACCCAATTTTAAGGGGGTTGTTTGTCTTTGTTTTTGAATTGTAAGAGTTCTTTATATATTCTGGAAAATAGACTCTTACCATATATATAATATGCATATATTTTGTCCCATTCTGTAGATTGTCTTTTTACTTGATAATGTCCTCTGATACACGCAAGTTTTAATTTTCACAAAGTCCCATTTATCTATTTTTTCTTTTGTTGCTTATGCTTTTAGTGTCTGTTGTATTTAAGAACCCATGGCCAAATACCAGATCATGCAGATTTACTCCTGTGTATTCGTCTAAGAGTCCTATGATTTTAACTCTTAAATTTGGATCATTAATCTTTTTTTTTTTTAGTTAATTTCTATATGTGGTGTGTCGCAGGAGTCCAGTTTCATCCTTTTTCATCCAGTTTCCCATCACTATTTGCTGATAAAACTATTATTTCTGTTGTTATTGTTTTTAAATATATCTCTTCAATAAAAATTTTCTCTAGTGAAGTGATTAAGATCACTGGTTCTGGAGACAGAACACTTACGTCCAAATCTGGCATTACTGCTTAGCCCCTGTGACCTTAGGCAAGTTTTTTAAACTTCCTAATACTCAACTTTGTTATATACAAAATAATAGAAAATCAACTCCCTAGCATTATTATGAATATTATATTGTATAATATATGTAAAATAGTTATAAGATTCCTGACAATGATAGATCAGTTTTGGTAAGAATTACCATCCATATCTGTGATCCTTTGAAAAAATCACTGTCCTATGTAATAAAAGGCTAATATGCAAGTAAACAGCGGAACAACCGGTAGATATGACACACACTGACCACCAAGGATCTGATGCTCAATGCAGGAACTGCCCCCTGGTGGTCAGTGTGCTCCCACAGGGGGCGTGCCACTCAGCCAGAAGCCAGGCTTGCCAGAGGGCTCACAGCTGGCAAGCACAGCAGCGGTGGCGGGAGCCTCTCCTGCCTCCACAGCAGTGCTAGACTACGAGAGGGCGCAGGCTGGGCTGA
>NW_005370016.1:2945543-2950259 GCF_000412655.1 Myotis brandtii
ACACACACCAGTGCACAAATGTTGTGCATCGGGCCTCTAGTTTAATAATAATTAACCCTAATTATCATCCATCGGGCCTAGATAAATACTTTAATTCTTCAAAGGGTAAGACTGATGAATTAAGATAAATTTCAGGGCATTGTGTATGTTATTTACTCTTAACAACAATCCCTATTTTATCAGAAACCTGAGATTTAGAGTGTTAACTAACTTTGCTAATAAATAATGATCAAGTGGCAGAGATGGGATTCATTGGAGCATCTGCTGCTTCACTCTGTTATGGTGACTTAGTGCAGAAAAAAACCTTTAGTAAACATAACCTTATTTCTTTCTGGAAGTTCATATAATACTGGAGTAGGGAAAGATGAAAAGGATGTGTGTGTATGTGTGACATATACATGTGCCGTATAAAACATTGTATACTAATCAGTTCTCTACAGGAATATTTTACCGTGATTTATGTGTACTTTTGGCTAAACCTCAGACTAGAGCACAGTGCACTCATTTTTATAATTCTGTATATAATCAATATTTGTAATTCAAGTTTGAATATTTGATGTTTTTAGTGCACTGAATTGAAAGAAAAAATTTAATATCAAATAATTCAATGTGTATTTTTCACTGAGATCTCTGAGCCCAGTTTTTTAAATGGTATTAAAGAAAATTTTACAGCCCATACATTTAGTTTTTCTTTTGTGTGTGGTTCTCTCAGATGTAATAAAGGAACAGAATCGAGAGTTACGAGGTACACAGAGAGCTATAAGCAGAGATCGAGCAGCTTTAGAGAGACAAGAAAAACAGCTGGTAAGTAGAACATTAAATTTCAGTTTAACTTTTCAAACAAATTTGGAAATTATTGTTGGAATAATTAGCTAACTAGGAAAAAGACAGATGGTAGGTGCTAAGAGATTTGCTTTACTAATAAATGGCATTGAACACCTTCCTGCTCTTTCTGCTTGCCTTTGTTTATTGTGTCATTCTGCTGACTTATCAGGATTCTGTGTATTCTACTATTATAAAATCAAAGTATTCTTCAGTTTGTAAAAGTTATGAATGCCTAGGAAGAAAATATTGCTCAAAACAGAGCCAAATTCTTCTCAGCTAATAACAAAGATGATGTAGTCTTCAAAAACAAGAGAGGGTTACAAGACACTCATAGGTGTCTTACTTGATATTTGAACTTATTTGATATTTTAAGTATCATTGTGTCTGTGATAATGAGTGTATTTTTAAAAATAGATCGACTATCTTTAACTATTTTGTTATGTTTTTAAATACATGTTGCTTAAAATATTTTAATAAACAGCATGAAGTATAATTGACATGCAATAGACTGTACATATTCAAAGAATACAGTTTGATACATTTTGACATACCTATTAACTACAATCTAAGTAATGACCATATCCTTCATCCCTGAATTTCCTTATTCCCTTTGTAATCCTTCCTACCCATCCCTCCCTGTCTTCCTCCTCTTCAGTCAGGCAAACACTGATCTGTCACTGCAGATTAGTTTACATTTTCTAGAACTTTATATAAATGGAATCATAGAATATGAATTCTTTATTTCATATGGCTTCTGTCACTCATAACTTTTGAGACTGATCAATTTTGTTGCATGTATCTGGGTTAACTCCTTTTTATTGATGAATGTTATTCTATTGTGTGGATGTTTCACAATTTGTTTATCTGTTCACAGGCCAATGGACATTTGGGTTATTTCTAGATTTTGGCTATTTTGAATAAAGTTGCTATAAACATCCAATTGAAATCTTTTTGTGAACATATGTTTTCATTTCTCTTGGGTATATTCCTGGAAGTGGGATTGCTGGGTCATAGATTAAATGTATATTTAACTGTATAAGAACGCTCAACAGTTCTACGAAATGGCTGGGATGTTTTCTGTTCCCACCAGCTATATATGCAAGTAAAGCTGTTTCACATCCTGGCCAAGAGTTGAAGTTAACAGTCTTTTCCCCTGTAGCCATTCTACTGGTGTGTAGCAGATTGTCATTTTAAATTGGATTTCCTAATCGCTAATGATGTTCAGCATCTTTTCATGTGCCTGTTTGCCTTTTACATATCATCTTTGCCAAAGGGTCTACTGAAATATTTTACCCATTTTTTTAAAGTTGTTTTCTAATTATTTAGTTGTAAGAATTCTTTATATATTTTGGACACAAGTACTTTATTAAATATATCTTTGCAAATATTCTCCCCAGTTCTTGGCCTGGTCTTACATTTTCTTAATAGTATTTTTTGAAAAGCAGATGTTTTTATTTTTATCAAGTATAATTTATTATTTTTCTGTTATTAGTACTATTAGTGTCCTAAGAAATCTTTGCCTAACCCAAAGTCACTAATATTTTCTCTTATATTTTCCCCTGGAAGTATTAAAGTTTTAGTTCTTACATTTAGAACTGTGAACTGCATTGAATTAAATCACTATGTTGTGAGGTAGGATAGAGATTCACTATTGCATATGGAAATTAAGTTATTCCAACATCATTTGTTGATAACGTCTTTCCCTGTTCAAATACCTTGTCATCTTTGTAGAAAATCAATTGTCCTAATACATGTGGGCCTAATTCTGGACTCTATGCTATTCCATTAATCTGTGACTATTCTTAAGCCAATATTACACTTTTTATTAGTGTATCTTTATAGTAAGTTTTAAAGTTATATATAGTGTTAACTCTTCAACTTTGTACTTCTGTTTTCAAAATTGTTTTGGCCATTTTAGGTGCTTTGCATTTCCAAATGAACTTTCAAATAAAATTGTAAATTTCTACATAAAAGTTCTATTTTGATTGGGATTACATTGAATAGGTAAACTAATTTGGGAAGACTTGACATCTTAATACTATTGAGTCTTACAATCCATGAACATGTTGTATCTCTTCATTTATTTAGATCTTTCAATTTTCTCAACAGTGTTTGTACTTGTAATTAGGCTCTACACTTCTCTTATCAGGTTTATCCCTAACTATTTCATATTTTTGACGCTAGATATTTTAAAAACAAATTAAATTTCTGGTTTTTTGTTGCTGTTATGTAGAAAGAAATACATTAATATTTTCAGTATTGATCTGTAATCCTGTAATCTCCCAAACTTCCTTATTGTAGTAACCTTTATGTATAACCTATTAGATTTCTACACAATCATGTCATCTATGGATAAATTAAACTTTTTATCTTCCTTTCCAATCTTGATGCCTTTTTTTAAATATATACCTTATTACACTGGCTAAAACTCTTAATGTTAAATAGAAGTGATTATAGCAGTCATCCTCATATTTACTGATCTTAGGAGGAAATATTCAGTCTTTCACCATAAAGTATGATATTACAACTAAGATTTTTGTAGACTTCCTTTCTCAGGTGAAGTTCCTTTTTATCTATTTTGCTGAAACTTTTTATCAGGAATAAATTTTGTCAAATGTTTCTTATTTTTATTTTTTGCATCTATTGAGATGATTATCACATAGTTTCTCTTTAGTGTATTAATTTAGTGAATTACTTTGATTTTCCAAAGTTGAATCAAGCTTTTGCTCCTGGGATAAATGCCATTGGTAATGAGGGGTGTGTGTGTGTGTGTGTGTATATATTAACTTTGTTTCAGTTTGCTGAACCTTTATTAAGAATACTTGCATTTGTGTTCCTGAAACATATTCATTTGCAGTTGTCTTTTTATGTAGTTTTTTTCTAATCTTTATTGCTGAAAATATTACATATATCTCCTTTTTTGCCCCATTGACTTGCTTTAGCCTGCCCCATCCCCAGCCCATGGCCTTCTCTACCCTATTATCTGTGTCCATGGGTTATGCATATCTATATGTATAAAAGGCTAAGTGTCCATCTGACTGGTAGCTATGATGCATACTGACCACCAGGGAGCAGACGCTCAACGCAGGAGCTGCCATGAAGCACACTGGCCATCTAATCTAATAAAAGAGAAACATGCAAATTGACCACACCTCTGCTACACCCCAAGCCACACCCACCAGCCAATCAGAGCAACTATATGCAATTTAACCCAACCAAGATGGTGGCCAGCAGCTGCAGAACTGGAGCAAGCAGGAGGCTTGGTTGCCCCGGCGATGGAGGAAGCCAAGCTCCCTGCCTGCCCTGGCTGGCTGTGGCCTCCACTCAAGGCAACAAAGTTTCAATTACAGAAGATAAATAAATCCCAGATACCTGCTTCCAGCCAGCCTCCACTGGGAGCTTGGGTGGCTGCGGGCCATGGCCAGCCTGCAAACAGCCATTAGCCCCTCACCCAGACTGGCCAGGCACCCCAGCAGGACCCCACCCTGAAGAGAGTGTGGCCAGCCTGAAAACGACCCTCATACCCTCACCCAGGCTGGCCAGGCACCCCAGCGGAACCCCCACCCTGATCCGGGACACCCTTCAGGGCAAACCATCTGGCCCCCACCCATGCACCACGCCTCTATCCTATATAATAAAAGGGTAATATGCAAATTGACCCTAACAGCAGAATGACTGGTCACTATGACACACACTGACCACCAGGGGGCAGAGGCTCAATGCAGGAGCTGCCCCCTGGTGGTCAGTGCGCTCTCACAGGGGAAGCTCTGCTCAGTCACAAGCCAGGTTGACGGCTGCCAGTACAGCGGTGGTGGTGGGAGCCTCTCCTGCCTCCTCAGCAGCGCTAAGGATGTCCAATTGCAGCTTAGGCCTGCTCCCCGCTGGCAAGTG
>NW_005370016.1:2950565-2950986 GCF_000412655.1 Myotis brandtii
CCCCCCAGTGCACAAATTTTTGTGCACTGAGCCTCTTTAGTTTAAAAATAAACAGCACCACAGACCTGGCACCAACAAACCAATACTCAGCTTCCCCCAAGTGGGATACCCCACTAAATTGCAGCCAACACTGTCACAATCCCATGGCACAAAATGTGACCCACAGCCCAGCCCAGCCCAGAAACAGTTGCTATGGGCACCAGGTAATGACATCACGTAGCAGCGCCAACTTCCTCTCCCAAACCACTATCCTCCTTGGAGTTCCTTCAGCAAAGGAACTCAACTTGCTTTATAGCCAGGTGCAAACGTTTTACAATTTAACCAAATGTCTGTGAAGCATTTTCACATTTGATCCTCATAGAAGTCCTGGAGTAGATAGATAGGAGACTCTGTAGAATCCTATTTTCTTTTCATTAGCCAG
>NW_005370016.1:2951621-2957255 GCF_000412655.1 Myotis brandtii
CCCTCTGAGATATCTTTATTTAGTTTTGACATCAGAGTAATGCTGATGGTAAAGCATGAGTTGGCAAATATCCCCTTACTTTCTCTTTTACTAAAGAGTTTGTTAGGATTTATCATCAAACCCATTGGGAGTGACATTTTCTTATGGATAGGTTTTAAACTACAAGTTCATTTAAAAACTATAGATCAGGTTCTCTGTCTTTTTGACTGAGCTTTGGTTTGTGTCTCTAATTTGTCCATTTCTACCAACTTTTAAAATGTGATCACATACTATTGTTCATAATATTCTCGTATTGTCCTTTAACATCGTTAGGATATGAAGTGATGCCCCTGTTTACATTCCCAATACTTATAACTCGTGTGTTCTCTGTCTTTTTTTTTTTTTTTTAATCCTCACCCGAGGATATTTTTCCATTGATTTTTAGAGAGAATGAAAGAGAGAGGGAAAGACAGAAAGAAACATCGATGTGAGAGAAACCTATCGATTGGTTGCCTCCAGTGTATGCCCTGATCAGGGCCCAGGCCAAGGAGAAGCCTGCTTCTGAGGTACATGCCCTTGACTAGAATCAAACCTGGGACCCTTCTGTTCATAGGACGATACTCTATGCATTGAGCCAAACTGGCTAGGGCTGTTCTCTCTCCGGTTGTTTTCCCTCATCTGTCTGGCTAATAGTATATCAATTTGATTATTTTTTTGCAAAAACACACACACCAAAAAAAATACCTGCTTTTGATTTCATTAACTTTCTGCAATTTTTTTACTTCTCCAGTTTATAGATTTATTTGTTTATATTATTTCCTTTCTTTTGTTTACTTTGTTATATATTCTCTTTTCTATGTTAATGCTTTAGACATTTTTAACATAACATAATATTTTTGCCTTTACTATTTTGTTTAATTAATTTTTATACCTATTTTTATTTCAATTACAGTTGACATTCAATATTATATTAGTTTCACATGCACAGCATAGTGGTTAGACATTTATATAACTTACAAAGTGATAATTTTAGTACCCCTCTGGCACCATACAGTTATTACAATATTATTAATTATATTTCTTATGGTGTACTCTACATCCCCATGACCATTTTGTAACTCCCAATTAGTACTTCTTAATCCCTTCACCTTTTTTAATATAACCTTTAATGCTATAAATTTCTAAGAATCTCTTTTACTATAGTCCACACATTTTGATATGTGCTGTTTTCATTTTATTAAGTTCAAAATATTATTTCATTTCCTCCATTTTTTTAAATCTATGATTTATTTAGAATCATTAATTCTGCTCATTTGTGACTTTTCTTTCATATTTTCCTTACTGATCTTTAGTTTAATTATATTGTGGTTAGAGAACATACTTCATATCAATTCAACCCTCTTAAATTTATTGAGCCTTGTTTTCTGATGTAGAATATGCTGCATTTTGTTGCTTCTTTTTTTTCAGTGTATGCTTGTAAATGAGTATTCTGCTGTTTTGAAGTTTTCTGTAAGTGTTGGTTAGGTCAAGTTAGTAATAGTGTTTTTTGTAAATCTTCTGTATTGTTACAGATTTTCTGCCCATTAGTTATAACAGTTACAGCAATATACTTGTTGATATTCCCCAAGCTAATTGTATATTTGTTTGCTTCTCATTTCACTTCTATCAGTTTTGCTTCATATATTTTTAAGCATTGTTATTACATACATAGACTTTTATGTGTTTTGTATCTTTACACATATAGTGTCATACTTAATTTACACGAATAAGTATTGATTCCTTTATCATTTTGAAATGCCCCTTTTTATTTCTGGTAATATTGCTTTTTCTCAAGTTTTGTTTGCTTTATGTGATATTAATGTAGCCACTCCAGATTTCCAGATTGTAATAAGTATTTATATATAATATGTATTTTCTATTATTTTACTTAGCTTTGTGTGTTGTTAGTTAAAATTTGTTTCTAAGCTAGCATATATTTGGGTCTTATCCAATCTGAAAACCTGCCTTTTATTTATTAGATGGACCTTTTCACTTAATATGTTTACATTATTAGCTTTAAATCTATCACCATGTTCTTTTTTGCTATGTCCCACCAAACCCTTTGTTTGTTTTTTTCTTCTTCTTTCCTTCCTACTTTTGGGTTGAGTTTTTAAATTTTCTGCTGGGCTCTATGTGCATACTGTTTTGTAGACCAGCTTTGTATTTGTAGATGAAGGCACTGGTTCTTTCCTATAGAAACATGTGGACTAAGTTGCCCTCTCAAATTACTCTTTTCTTTCTATGACTTTATGACAGCCTCTGCCTCAATTCATGATCAGGGAGAAAGGGTGTATTTTACAGGGGTGGGCAGAAGTAGGTTTACATTTGTGAGTACGTGAAACAGTTTATACTTGTAGTATTCTTTATTAGTTATTGTATTTTCCATATGAACAACTCTAAAGCTACTTTTGTCCACCCATATATATATTTGACCTGTTCTTTTGAAATAAATCTTGAGGCCTACCCCTCAATGATTCTATTCCCCTCTTTTTATTTCCTCTCTTAGGAATTAGAAATTAAGAAGATGGCCAAAATTGGTAATAGAGAAGCTTGCAGAGTTTTAGCCAAACAGCTTGTACAATTACGGAAACAGAAAACAAGAACTTTTGCTGTAAGTTCAAAAGTCACTTCTATGTCCACACAAACAAAAGTGATGAACTCCCAGATGAAGATGGCTGGTGCAATGTCTACTACAGCAAAGGTAAGTAGAAGCCTTTATATCCATAGACTTGGAGTTAATCTAATATACTTAAATATCAAGATTCAAATCAGATTTTAAAACACTTCCTGTCACATATGTAGTATAGAATCTGTAATTTTTAACAAAATGAATTATAATATTAGATAATCCAGAAAACTACTTCTAGATTCTTTATTGATTTAATAAATTTTATAAAATTTCTTGTTTTAGGACATTTTCACTGTAGCTTCTAAATTTTTTAAACTGACTGAAAATAGTGTTTGCTTTTATCTCTTAAACTGTCAGAGATTTGTGAGCTTATTTCATTGAGCTATACGTTTTGATTACTTTAGAGTAGTAATTTCCTCGTGATTCATTTTCATGTATGTGTCAGAAGGACACATGAATACTATTAGAAGGATTTATCAATTAATTGTAATAGGAACTTACGTTTAATTTTCAGTTTTTATATTAAAAACTAGAGGCCTAATGCATGAAATTCGTGCAAGAGTAGGCCTTCCTTCCCCCTGCTGCCGGCACCAGCTTCCCTCTGGCACCCGGGACCCGGGTTTCCCTCCGTCTGCTGGCAGGCTCTTGGGACCTGGGCTTCCCTCACAGCCCTGGCTTCGTCAGGAAGGACATCCCATCTAATTAGCATGTTACGGTTCTATTATTATAGATGTTTTTACTGTAAACCTGAAAGGACTGAGCCTTTTGATTTTTTAGTAAATAATGAGCTCCTTGATGCATGTGAAGGACTGTAAGGAACAAGAAGTTTATCTGCTGGCAGGCACTTGGGACCTGGGCTTCCCTCACAGCCCTGGCTTCGTCAGGAAGGACATCCCATCTAATTAGCATGTTACGGTTCTATTATTATAGATGTTTTTACTGTAAACCTGAAAGGACTGAGCCTTTTGATTTTTTAGTAAATAATGAGCTCCTTGATGCATGTGAAGGACTGTAAGGAACAAGAAGTTTAAGACAAAGACTCTCCTCTCACAGATCTTACAGTTCAGTTGTGGGGAGGGTGTTAAGATATGTCTGAAAATGAAACTGCCCCTACTCATCAGTCTGTGCTGAGCTTCAGTGAATTGCACAGATCTTTGAAAAGAATCATCCAAAAGACTTACATCACTAGTTGTTAAATATAGGGAAGGAGGAGTATGAATATGAAGAGCAAAGCGGGAAAAGCCAGGGAGAAGAGAAAGTAAGGTTCATATGAGGAAAATGGTATATACTTTTGATTCTCATTATTTGCAATAGTTAATGTTCTACAATGTTGGGAACACTGAATTAGTGAATATCAAACTATTGCTCTGAAGAGAAATGCAGGGTTAGGTTCTTGTGAGCCTTTGGTTACTACATTTTTGTCAACCAGTGTATACCTAAATTTGTTTTGTGTGTGTTTCTGTTGAAAGAAACCATATTTAATTGTTGATTCATTAACATTGAACTCATGGCACTAACACTACTCATGTGTGAACAAAGCTAATTTAACAAAGTGTGTTTTCTCCGTAAGCACATCACGGCCTTGTAGCACTTAGGAACACTAAATGGCACTTTAGTATTATACTTGGGGACAATTTTAAACAGCAAAATCACCAGCAAAGGCACAAGAATGTGGCAACGAATAAGCAACAAAAAGGCCACTTGTTGAGAATGGCTGAGACAAGAATGCAGAATGCCGCCTATTCGACCTCAGCTGAAAATGTGCAGGTTGGGCGACTAAAACTTTTGGTGCTCTCTGCATGCGCACGAATGAGCACAAAACTAAAAGTTTGACTTGAGGTTACAAATAAATGTTAGTGAGGAGGCAAGTTCAAAAATATGGAATCCAAAAATAATGAGGATGTCTGAATTGGAATTTTCACTTAAATTTCTTAGAAATGTGTTAACTCAGCAAGTATTGGTTTAGATCCTAAAGGGAAGAACTATACCAAGTAATGGAGATGAAATGGAAAACAAAACCAGGCATGGGCTTCACCTGTAGTAGATTACAGTCTATTTAAAAAGCAGCCCATTTAAGAGCTAGTTTAGTGCAGTGATTAGGAACCTAAGTTCTGGAGCCAAATTACTTGGGTTCAGATCTCACTTCCACTTAACAGCTGTGTGACCAGGTCAAGTTATTTCACCTTTCTGTGCCTTCATTCCCCATTAGCAATATAGGGAAAATGGTAGAACCTGGCACATAAAGATTTTTCAGATTTAAATGTCATTTAACTCTAAATATTAGTACATATAAAGTGCTTAGAGCAAGTATTGGTTTAGATCCTAAAGGGAAGAACTATACCAAGTAATGGAGATGAAATGGAAAACAAAACCAGGCATGGGCTTCACCTGTAGTAGATTAGTCTATTTAAAAAGCAGCCCATTTAAGAGGTAGTTTAGTGCAGTGATTAGGAACCTAAGTTCTGGGGCCAAATTACTTGGGTTCAGATCTCACTTCCACTTAACAGCTGTGTGACCAGGTCAAGTTATTTCACCTTTCTGTACCTTCATTCCCCATTAGCAATATAGGGAAAAAGGTAGAACCTGGCACATAAAGATTTTTCAGATTTAAATGTCATTTAACTCTAAATATTAGTACATATAAAGTGCTTAGAACATTGTCTGACACATAAGTTATATAGGCATTAACTGCTCTATTATTATAATTACTAGAGGCCCGGTGCACAAAAATTTGTGCACTCAGGGGGCGGGGAGGGGGGTCCCTCAGCCCGGCCTGTGCCCTCTCGCAGTCTGGGACCCCTCAGGAGATAACGACCTGCTGGCTTAGGCCTGCTCCTGGGTGGCAGAGGGCAGGCCCAATCCCTAGGTGCAGCCCCTGGTCGGGCTCAGAGCAGGGCTGATTGGGGAGTTGGGGCGCCGCCCCCTGTCATGCACAAAGCAGGGCGTATCGGGAGGTTGCGATGCCACCCCTAGTCACGCTCAGGGTA
>NW_005370016.1:2957995-2965973 GCF_000412655.1 Myotis brandtii
TGTGCCCGCAACCAAGGTACATGCCCTTGACTGGAATCGAACCTTGGACCCTTGAGTCCGCAGGCCGACGCTCTATCCATTGAGCCAAACCAGTCAGGGCTCCTTTTTACTTTAGATATTAAGTTAATGATTTATAAAAATTAAATTAAATAATTTTTAATTTGGACATTACCTACTTACCACATAATAGTCAAATGTAGTTCTCTCATCTGAATAGTAATGAATTTTTTATTGACAGTGTTTTTTATTACATAATTTTTTGCCCACTGTTCAGATGAGGTTTTCCACACCAGTCTTTATTATATAGATGTTAAGCAGATGGTTTCCAATTGAGTATTTTATTTCTTTCTAGAATACTTAACATTTTTATGTTTGATTATGGCAGAAAGTGTATCTTGTCAAAGCCTGTGTCTATTTGATGTGCTCTCTTAGGACTTATCCACAGTAAAATTTTCATGATTATGTAGTTGACTTGGACTTCTTCATATTTTAAAGACAATGCAGGCAGTAAACAAGAAGGTGGATCCACAAAAGACATTACAGACAATGCAGAATTTCCAGAAGGAGAACATGAAAATGGAAATGACTGAAGAAATGAGTAAGTTTAATAGTTAGGAATGAAACTTATAGTTTTCTCATGTTTGAATTAGCTAAGTCTGTTTCCTAGCAATCTCATATTCTCATCCATGAAAGCACAAATATTGAAAAAAGAAATGGTTTATTACCCTTCTACTAAATAAGTGTCCATATTGTCACAGTATTGTGTTTTTAAATTGGCAATGTATATGGCTCAAAATTCTATTAATGCTTAACTGAAAGAAAAATATAAACTATGTTATGCCATATTTCTATGCCATACTGGCCCCAGCTGCTTTACTTTATTGATTAGTGGAAATAAAATTAGTGCAAATAAAATAACTCTAATATAAATTGGGTAGTTTCAGATATGCATTGATTCTTTCATACTATATATATTGGAGGTAGAGATAATGGAGCTTTTATATTCTTTTATTTTTCCCTCCCAAAGTTATTTAATACTTGGTTTTCTTCTTTTTTTAATATAAAACAATTGCAAATTATAGTAGAACTATGGAGACTACAAAGGAATAAAGCATTTTAAAAAAATCTATCCTTTTTATTTTTTTAATGAAAAAATTTTAATGTTAACATTATTGCAGGTGTCCCCCTTTTTCCCCATCCTTTGCCCACATCCACCCACCCCCATGTCCCCCTCACATGGCCTTCTCCTCACTGTTGTCTTTGTCCATGGGGTATGCATATATGTTGTTGTTGTTGTTGTTCTTTTTTTTTTTTAATCCTTGCCCAAGGATATTTTTCCGTTGATTTTTAGAGAGAATGGAAGAGAGAGGGAAATATAGAGAGAAATATTGATGTGAGAGAAACACATCAATTGGTTGCCTCTTGCAAGTGCCCCAACCAGGGCCCAGGCCAAGGAGGAGCCTGCAACCAAGGTACGCGCCCTTGACCCAAAGCAAACCCGGGACCCTTCGGTCCGCAGGCCAATGCTCTATCCACTATGCCAAACCAGCTAGGGCTTCATATATGTTCTTTAGCTAATCTCTTTACCTTCTTTATCCAGTCACCTCCAAATCTTCACATTACTCAGATATAGTTACTGTTAATGTTGTCCGTTTCTTTCCTATATTTTTCCATATCTTATAATAATTATTAGATCATATTACATTTGTGATTTTGAACCTTATCCAGCATTTTAAAAACATAATAGTATAACAACATGTGCTTATGACCTCGAATCTTCTCTGATGCCTTTTTTAAAAATGGCTTTGCCCTAGCTGGTTTGGCTCAGTGGATAGAGCGTCGGCCTGGGGACTGAAGGGTCCCAGGTTTGATTCCCGTCAAGGGCATGTACCTTGGTTGCAGGCACATCCCCAGTAGGGGGTGTGCAGGAGGCAGCTGATTGATGCTTCTCTCTCATCTATGTTTCTAACTCTCTATCCCTCTCCCTTCCTCTCTGTAAAAAATCAATAAAATTATTTTAAATAAATAAATAAAATGGCTTTAATATTGCATAACATCAATATTAAATAACATCAACCCTAATTTATTGAATCATTCCTATAGTGGTTGATAAGATTGTTTTAAAATGTTTAATATATTTGATAATCCTTTCATAAATGTTTGTTTTATTTTTGTGTAAGTTTCTTAAATCTCCTTAGAATATTAACTTTTATAAGGCTTTTGGTTCATACTACCAAATTCTTCTCAGAAAGACTACTAGTATACCAGTCTCTATTTCACCAGTAATGAATGAGTGACCCTTTACAGCATCCTGGTCAACATTGAGTTATTACTTACATATGTCAAAACTGGCATCATTGTTTTTCAAAGATGCTTTCTAATTCTTTTACAGTTGTGTAAGGATATGCCAGTTTAGCTCAGCTAGCATTTTAATTTTACAGCATTTAGTGTATAAATAGAATCTAAATAAATTACCAAGGTTACTAAACTCACTATTGTTCTAGTATTCTATTTCATATTATCTATTTTGCTTTTAGGATTTAATGATACTAAGTGTCTATTTTTGATAGTTCAAAAAATTCTTTAGTTCTTACTTTGAATGTTTATTTTGAAAAATATGATTTTTTGAAACATCATTAGTGAATTTTTAATGACTGTGAGAATTGTCATTTATATAATGATCATAGTATCTCACATGTTTATTTGGTTTCCAATGATGGCACAGGTGTGAGCAGATCTTATTAGAGGAATCAACTTTTCCATTAAACTATAGTGAAGGGAATTAATAAGCTCATACTTATAATTCATATAACTTACAGTTGTATTTATTTGTATGTTAGTACTTTGTGAGTGAGTCTGAAATGATAGTAGTTATTGGTGGTTATTTTTTTTTTCTATAACCTAATAAAGTATATCAACATTAGTTTTTTCAGCCAGAGATAAATTTAAAGTTTAAATGGACATCTTTTTAAAATTATAGTTTCTACTATGCAGTATTGCTCTCAAACGTGTTCACATTCCAGTTTTGGAAAAAAGACCTTTGTAAAATATTAGGTCCTTGATTAATTTTGTTATACTTCTTCTGAAAACATTTTTCTCTGTTAATCCCTTATTAAAAATCCCTGGTCTTTCTCATTTGTCCCCTTCTTCCATTTTTTTCTGCTGCTACTTTTTCATTGAGGCCCTTATAAATTCTGACCTGGACTGCCCCCCGCCCCGTATTACTTCCCTATCATTTGAGTATCACAATTGCTAAATTACTTTTATAGAAGCTAGAGGTAAGGTGAGTATGCTTCTTCAGTGGCTTCTTGCTGATTACAATAAAATCCCCATGTCATAAATCAAAAACAATTTTCAGGTCCAGTCCTGTTATTTTGCCAGTGAGAATACTGAGATCCAGACAGGTAAAGAAGTTGCATAGGTACGAAATGGTAGAATTGAGTTTAACATTCAAATAAACTGAATGTTAAACTCAATATATATGCCTTAAGCTCTTTAGCCTTTTCCAAATTTACTTTATACTATTGAGCTAACACAAGAAGTCAAATTCTCAAGTCATGCTCATACAAATCAGAGATCTTAAACAATATTAAGATTTATTAAGATGTCAAGGATACAAGCAATTAAAATGGACATGCAAAACAGGGAGAGGGCTGGGACATCTCAAATAACTCCTGAGATCTTTTCTTATTAGACACAAACTCTTTGACCCAGAATGATTGATGATGTATGTAATGAGGTATACTTATAATCTCATGTTGAAGGAAACATTTAAGATATGAAACATCTTGAATTTATACCTTACATGGTCACTTACCGTATGTGACATTTGCTAGAGAGTCATGGCTCATAAGCCCATAGATGATAGGTTTATTTACTATAGCCATCCTGAACCAAGGGCACCCTGCTGAGAGCAAGGACTCTCTTGCTAGCAGATATCTGTTTACCAGGAGCAGCATGCTTACTAGTACAGGGAGATCAGACTAGGTTACCTGTCCCCTTTCCTTTGGGGACATCCCCCAGTGATCAGGCGAATGATGTTAGGCCAGCTGCTTAATTGTTTCCCTCACAGCCATTTTCCATTCATGCACCTTAAATAACCAAACAGAAGAACCTACTCTTTCTTGCATGTATCCCTATTGCCTTTTAGCATGTCTTTGTTCATTGAATTCCCTCTGCTTCTGTTTGGTCAAATCCTATGCAGCCTTCAAGGACCACCTCACATGTTACTGCCTCCCAGTTGGATATAATCTCTTCCCTTTTTATAATCATTCGTTATTTTTCTTTTTTTTTTCTAATTAAGTGCAAACTACCTAAGATCTTCATTTTTCTCCATTATCTATCAATTCTATTTGTACCACGTTCCAGGCACTTAGTTTCAAAGATAAATGTGACATATTCCCAAGATTCCAGAAATTCCTTTCCCATAGCTCCTAACATAATGCCTTCTGTACAGAAGGTTTTCCATAAATATTTTAGGAAGGGAAGGGAGAAAGGTGGAAGAGGGTATAGCAATAATAATCATTGCAGGGTTAAATTGGACATCATTCTTTGGACAAGTTTAAAAAAATATTAAATCTTACACTTTGTTAGAATATTCTACATACATCTTGAATGAAAATTTTAAAAAGGTAAAAATATAATTACAGGTATAAAAAAAGTAAATTGAATCCCAAATATTTACAGGATATTGGATTCTTGCATATTCTTTCATGGTCAGGTTTAACAGCTACCAGCTGAACAGATTCAATTTGTGAAATCTTATTTAAAAACTTTAATCCTGTACCTGTGAATATCAGATAGTCCTAGTTTATTAAAGATGAATTTTTAAAAAACCAGAGTAGACTTGTGTTATTTTAGGATAATTTGTGTTGATATGAACATTATTCCAGATTTAGTGCCTCAAAATGTATTCATCAATGAACTTCATTGACATTTGAAAGTGACTTTTGTAATTTGTTGGTTCACCTAAGTTTGTCCTTCTGTAATATAACAGTGTGTGTGTGTGTGTGTGTGTGTATTTGGGCTGCCTTCTAAAAAGTAAATGTAGCCTGAAATCTGAAAGGAATTGCTTTTTTCTCCCCATTCTTTCAAGTCAATGATACACTTGATGACATCTTTGATGGCTCTGACGATGAAGAGGAAAGCCAAGATATTGTGAATCAGGTTCTTGATGAAATTGGAATTGAAATCTCTGGAAAGGTATGAACGTCTTCTTTTCTCAATTGGAAATAGTTCCCACTATTTTTGTCACTTACTTGTTTTAAGTTGTCTTTTACTATTAGATGCATGTTTTTATATTCGTTTGGAAAATAAATTAAACCTCTTTGCAGCACACCCTTTATGTCATAGTCCAAATGTTCAATGAGGCACATCTTTTTTTCTTTTCTCTCTTTAATATAGATGGCCAAAGCTCCGTCAGCTGCCCGAAGCTTACCATCTGCCTCTACTTCAAAGGCTACGATCTCCGATGAAGAGATTGAACGACAACTCAAAGCTTTAGGAGTAGACTAGTCAAAAGAGCTATAATACTTTGCTTATTTATAATTATTTAGTTATAATTATAAACCAGGCATATTGCCGATTCCTTTACAAAACACATTTATTTTGCAAAAATGAAGACCATGAGTGAACAGTTGTTTCCTAACCCATGGCTATTTTGAATTTTTTGCCAAAGAATGACAACGATGCAAAATGGGAACAGTTTGGATTTTAATTAGAACAGTTTAGGAGTGATGATGTGTAAAAAGTTGACGACTTTTCTGCATGGCATAGAGAAATTATATTCATTACTTGTGTAGTTTATGTTCTAAATCCTTTTACACTGAATAAAAAAATCTTGTTAAATGCCACTAGGCACCAACTTAAAAAGTCTTGTAAAAATATTAAGAGTATGTCATTCTATATCTGTTGCTTGTCTTGTAAGTGATATGTGTTATAACCATAAGCAAGTTAGTTGCCAAATTATTTTTAAATGGTCTGAAAGAAGAGTGCTATTTAAACAACCACCTTAAATAAAAACTGTCGTGAGCTTTTCTTTGATTGTTTTTTCCCCCTTTGGGAGGATATTCAAGTTAATAAGTTTATTATCTTTCAAAATGTGCTTGGCACCTGCCTTAAACAGCACAAACATTGTGCACATCTTTAAATTATTTTAACTGACAGAAAAGAAATCCATTTTAAACTAAAATTGAGACCTCTTACAAAAACTGTCCAGGCTGTCTTTTGTAAAGCTTATAAAAGTGAATTGAATATGTTAGCAAAAACAGACACTGAATTAATAATATTTTGTAGTAATAGAATGGAATATTTTGGTCTTCTAAGAAGTGAGGAGATTTTTTCCATGTGACATATACTTTAATCTCTAATTTTGAACTGTATTAATGTGTATATTGAACCCTCTAAATTGAAACCATCATTCTCAATTAAGTAACACTACGAAAATGCTCTAGGTAAATTTTAAAATAAACATTAGCACTTTTTTCTTGGTGAATAAACTACAACTTTGTCAGAAATTACTGCCTAAATGTGTGTTAATGTCTTAGCAGTATTTTTAAAGGTAAAATTGCATTAGTATTTAAAGTATGTATAGAAAGTGAGAAGAAATTAGAAAGTAGCAGATTATAGAGATAGAATTTAGAACTAGGTTAGTTTTGAAAAATGATGTAATTATGGGTTCTAGCACATTCCACCATAAAATCCCTGGAACAGATTACATAGGTGTAACATGCTTAATTTGGGATGATGGACATTTTGGACTAATATTGACAACATAATTCATTTTAGAACTAGTATACAAGTGGCATATGCATTGGTGGAAAGAATGAAAAGCTAAATAATATAGTTTATAATCTACAGTCCATTTTATAACGTTCAACAAAAGGGTTCCATTGTTAGTAGGTTAAATATAGTTACCCTGAGCATCAATGGATCAAAAGATTTTACTGGATTATGGAATGTTAACCCAGAACTGTTTTGATTCTTGGATGTACATAATAATGCCAACTAACTTTAATTTACTTTTTTGTTTACATATGGGGGCTTTTGTTTTTAAAAATTATTTTGTTAAAAAAATCCCAATAAAGATGTTTTGCTATTATGCTTTTATAAATCTCTTTTACTCTATTTTTGGCTTCTGCTAAGTTAAAAATTTTATGCATATCCGGTAATTTTTCAAAATAATGATTTTTATTTTTTTCCTGGAAAGAAAATTTGAGAACTCTGCTACTTATATTTTAACAAAAAATTATCTTTTTACAAGTTAGCTGTTGGTATAGGATTGATGTTTGTGAATATTGTAAGCCTAAGAATTATGTGATTTCACATGAAATTGAACTGACCATCCCTTTCCTAGAACTTCCAGAGGATAAACATTTTAGAATACATTTTTAAAACAGACAAGTCTTAGTGATTTCTTTTATTTCAGTCAAACATGGCTGCCACGGGAGACTGGGAACCCAAAGGAGAAAGTAGAGTCATGATTTGGCTAAATTTATAAAATGCTCAATGGCAGTTTTTACAAGCACTATAAAATTATAATACCAAGGTATCCTTTACTAAAACTAAAACTTCCTTTAGGTCCCTTAAGATTAGGAAACAAGGACATTAGATATGAACAGAGCATGGAGGAGGTGCAGAAACTCACCAGGACAGAAAGCCCTGGATGCCTAGCAAGGGGCAAACTTGGAAAACAAGAACCTCGCCCCCAGGGTAACCTCTCCTCCCCTAGCATATCACTGGTCATGCAGTTTGGACCCCTGATCTTTCATATTGATGGTCAGGTGGTTTAGAACCCCTGACCTTTTCCTCCTTACAGATAATATCTAGGCCTCAGTTGTAAAGGGTGTCCCAAAATTCACGCAAGAAGTAATTTTGATAGTGCAGGTTTATAATTAAAAATTGTAAATTTTTTATTGATTCATAAAGTATACAGTATAGGGTTATGTATGGAATAGCATATCGGGTAAATGGCCTCCAC
>NW_005370016.1:2966178-2969871 GCF_000412655.1 Myotis brandtii
GTGGAGGCCATTTACCCGATATGCTATTCCATACATAACCCTATACTGTATACTTTATGAATCAATAAAAAATTTACAATTTTTAATTATAAACCTGTGTTTTCTATCAAAACTACTTCTTGCGTGAATTTTGGGACACCCTTTATTTCAGCTCCTGGCCCAGAAAAGCAGCAAAATCAGACCGATGGCACCCTGGCTGCCTCTGGACCTGCTACATTGACTAATGACCCCCCTGCCTTGGCACCAACCAGTCAGTGGATACCTGGACCCTGGAAAGCTGATGGATATTCTATTAAGACCCTCCCTCCTGTGAGACCTTCCTTAAGATTTCCACCTGCAAGAGAGAGATAAATATGATCAGGACAAAGGACCCAGGGCGCATGCTCTCTCCAAGGAGCACACCTGTGCCATTCCACCACAGGCACATGTCCCCCAACCTCTAAGGGGCCCCAGGAGACTTGAAACCAGGGGAGCAATGGGTAGTGGCAGCTCATCCTGGGCTAAACCCTGAACCTGTCTCCAAAGCCCCCTTCTCCCAGGAGACTTGAAACCAGGGGAGCAATGGGCTAAACCTGGGCTAAACCCTGAACCTGTCTCCAAAGCCCCCTTTTCTCTGACTTCTCTGAATCAAAGCAGCCCAGCCTAGGCTCTCCTATTGCTTCTTCTATGCCCTTCCTTGTTTCACTGACCTCAGTACATTTTTGCTGCCATTATCGACCCAGTGACCCTTTGGCTCAGTGCTGTGCAGCCCTTCTCTTTGGATATCCCATCCCCACCCCCTTTCCTCAAATTCAACTTTTCTTTATCCACCGTCTGAGATGGCTATTTGGCCTGCCTGTGCACCCCCACATTAACCTTTCAAAGGATTCTTATACATTGAGTTTGATGAAAATATTGACTTCTTTTAAAACTTTCCCTAACTTCCCATTTTTTGGCATAAGTGTTTCTTTAACAACTTTTTCAAACAAGCGGTTACCCATGGAAAGAGAGCACAAGAGTATACCAGTTTCTATTACTAAAGAGGATGCAGCTCAGTGTCACTTTCTGTGGTGGCATATTTGTGGATGGAGATGTCAGTATCACAATAGTAGACTGTGGTACAAGGGTGTCAATACTAATAGCACCTACTCTTTGAAAACCTCAGATGACCATCTCTCAGAGAACTGTGTTTGTAGACCCATGCCTGAGGGGAGTACCTGTTTATGGCATGGCCTGGTGGAAAGGGGCTTAGTATTGTGACCCTATAGAAGGGAGGGGGAATCTGGCAGCCAAGGGCTGTATAGTATGTGACATGCACAGTGACATGTATTTTATTATTTGCATCTGAACACCTTTAGGGGAAGCCTGCACTCTCACCTTGGCCACATGCACATTCCTTTCTAGCCCAGAAGCCACACTTCTAGCCTGATGGCCTGGGCCTAATTTAAATATGTATTCCTTTCAGACACTCCCAAACTGCAATGGTGTGTGTCCAGGTCTGAAAAGAGACCTATGATGACTTTCTCCTTTGATGGTATTACTCTGCATGAATAGGTGTCTGCAGCCATAGAACAACAAATCAGCTTTCAATTTCCTCTCTGTACAAGCTGAGTCCCACAGGGACTCACCTTAATTCCTCCAAGAGTCAATTGGATTGAATTTGCCTTAGAGGAAGCCTGAGGATTGTGAAGTCCGATTTTAGATACACACTCCACTCCCCAGCCTCCACCATCCTCCCGAGAACTTGAAAACACACACACACTCCTCCCATCCCCAAACACTGAACATATTTCTTCAACTAAATAAATCTTTCCACCATTAGAGATGAAAAGGTCAATTCTGTGAATGAGTTTGTCAGCCACTTCTACCCTGTAAAGTTGAATGTACCAATCAGTACAAGTGACAAATAGATGTTTCCATTTTAATGGACTACTCTACTAAATCCTGAGGATCTCCATGGAAGAGCTCACAAGAACATCAGATCAAGAGGCTGTATGGCTAAAGTAGGCTCTTGGTATTGACTCCTGAAAGAAGGAACACATAGATACTACACAGTAATTTACATTGTTATTT
The DNA here is from genome assembly GCF_000412655.1 of Myotis brandtii. Lineage (NCBI taxonomy): Eukaryota > Metazoa > Chordata > Mammalia > Chiroptera > Vespertilionidae > Myotis > Myotis brandtii. The sequence goes on from NW_005370016.1 coordinate 2,968,231, forward strand.
AATTACAGTTTAGGATTCTAAATAACATTAACAATCTTTTATTTTTAAAAAATACCAATATAGAAAACATAATTCTAAAACTAGGTAATAAAAATGAGTTGATAGTAAATAGCAGTGCATTTACTAAACTAATTTTTGACTAGCTAAGTAAAGAGTATTATGCTAAGTGAAATAAGCCAGTCAGAGAAAGACAAGTATCACATGATCTCATTCAATTGTGGAATGTAATGAACAAAATAACTAGTGAACAACATAGATCCAGGGACATAGAAGCATGGAACAGACTGTTGAATCTTAGAAGGAAGGCCCTGGAGTGTGGGTGGGTGGGAAGATATTAACCAAAGAACTTGTATACATATATGCATAACCCATGGACACAGGGTGTGGTGAAGGCCTGGGGATGGGGGCAGGCTAGAAAGGGTCTATGGGAGGAAAGGGTGACATATGTAATACTTCCAACAATAAAGATAAAAAGAGAAAAAAGAATTGCTATTTCAATATTAAATACTGATTGAAAATAATTCCTTTTAGGGAGAAAAATTGGTTCTCAATGCTAGTTGTATCTAAACTTGAAAAGAGTGACCTTATGTGTGAATATTTAATAATATGGTACAAACATATCTACACTAATAAAAGAGAAAGATGCAAATTGACCATACCTTCGTGACACCCACCAGCCTATCAGGAATGAGTATGCAAATTAACCCAACAAAGATGGCAGGTTAATTTGCATACGCAGGTGTCGAGCAGCCAGGGGTGGGGTGGGACTCTTGTGTCATCGCCATGGTGACGACGCAGGCGTTCCGCACCACCCCAGCTGCTCCGGGCCTCTGGGCAGTGTGAGAAGGTGGAAAGGCGGCTCTGGGCCAGAACGAAGGCAAAAAGGCGGCTCCGGCCAGAGTGAAGGTGGTGCCAGCAGCCAGGGGAAGGAAGGCCCATTCTTGCATGAATCCATGCATGGGGCCTCTAGTATATGTGATAATTACCTAAGCCAGTGGTTCTCAACCTTCTGGTCCTTTAAATACAGTTCCTCATGTTCTGACCCAACCATAAAATTATTTTCCTTGCTACTTCATAACTGTAATGTTGCTACTGTTATGAATCGTAATGTAAATATCTGATATGCAGGATGGTCTTAGGCGACCCCTGTGAAAGGGTCGTTCGACCGCCAAAGGGTCGCAACCCACAGGTTGAGAACCGCTGATCTAAGCATATATACATACTTGTTTTTGTTATACAAAGTCAGATTAAACATTCCCAGTAGATTCATACTTAAAGTGTAAAAAAGTCACTGTCTAGATTTATATTGCATTACATTTTGTTTCTATTTGAAAGTTTCAAAGATTATATATATATATATATATATATATATATATATTCAGGTATATATATGCATCCCGACCTGCCTTTTGCAAACTAAAGAATCCCTTCCCCAATTTATGTTTTAAGCAGATGATCTGTCAAGAGAAGGAACTTAGACATCTACATAGCAAAATAATTTGGAATTTTCACTTGAATAAGAAAAGCCTTTATATGTATACTAGAGGCCCGGTGCATGAAATTCGTGAGGGCGGGTGGGAAGGGTTGGTTTCCTCAGCCCAGCCTGCACCCTCTCTAATCTGGGACCCCTCGGGGGATGTC
>NW_005370016.1:2969907-2971448 GCF_000412655.1 Myotis brandtii
GTCGGACATCCCTCTCGCAATCCAGGACCACTGGCTCTTAACCACTCACCTGCCTGCCTGCCTGATCACCCCTAACCCCTCTGCCTGCCTGCCTGATTGCCCCTTACCCCTCTGCCTACCTACCTGATTGCCCCTAACCACCTCTGCCTGCCGGCCTGATGCCCCTAACTGCTCCCCTGCCAGCCTGATCACCCCTAACCACCTCTGCCTGCCGGCCTGATCACCCAAACTGCTCCCCTGCTGGCCTGATCACCCCTAACTGCTCCCCTGCTGGCCTGATCGCCCCTAACCACCTCTGCCTCGGCTTCCGCCACGATGGCTTTTCTGGAAGAACATCCAGAATGATATCTGGAAGGTCGTTCAGTCTAATTAACATATTATGCTTTTATTATTATAGATTGTATTTAACACCTTCTGGGTGCTAGCTGTGTACTTAAGCATAAATTATCAGGCCCCTGAAAACTTTTCTTGTTAATATATCAAAGGTTTTATCATCCAATTGACAGTGATTACGTGTATACAAACATATATGACCTAAATAGACTACCTATATAATACTTGGTCTTTATTAATGTCACACAAAAATAAGAGACCAGACAGTATAATTTTCATAAGCATTCTAAATAATAAAATTTGTTTTAATTGTTCCAATTTTTTCTATATAAAATAAATTAAACATTGCCAGTAGGTTTACACTCAAAATGCAAAATGTCACTATTTGATATTGATATCACATTACAGTGTGCTTCTACTTGAAAGTTTCAAAGCAGTACATTCTTATAGATTAAATGTTTCTTGAGCTACAGTTCTCTGAATTCAAAACCTCAATATATCAAACTATTAATAATAAATTATATTCTAATTAGTTAAACAAAAAATGATAGTCTCTTTTTATGAGGACCCAGATGATTTTTGGGTTATGAGATTTAAAAAATAAATCACATTATTAAATTTAATCACCCTTCAAGTTTGTAATCATTATTAACAGCACACCCCTCCTTCATTTAATGATGAACAACTCATTAATCAATGAAATTAAAGAATTCATTCTGCTATAAGCACATGCTTTCCAAGATGCTGGAGAAAAAAACAGCAAACAAGCAGACATCTCCCCTGCACCTGTGCAGCTTACAGAATAGCAGTTTGAGGCTCAAGAATCAATAAAGCATATTTTCTATAGCTAAACATCAAAACAGTGTCTAGGAATAATGCAAAGGTCATAAATTAATGCTTCAACAAATCTCTATTGAAAGACTTTTTTGGGTACTAACATGCCATAACATGTTAGTTTCAGAGGTGTCACTTCTGTCATAACATGTTAGTTTCAGAGGTGTCATATTATCCTATAAAATAAAAGGGTAATATGCAAATTGACCCTAACAGCAGAACAACTAGGAATGACTGGTCACTATGACACACACTGACCACCAGGGGGCAGACGCTCAATGCACGAGCTGCCCCTAGTGGTCAGTGCGCTCCCACAGGGGGTGCTCTGCTCAGCCACAAGCCAGGCTGACGGCTGCCAGTACAGCGGTGGTGGT
>NW_005370016.1:2971626-2985097 GCF_000412655.1 Myotis brandtii
CTGAGGGGTCCCAGACTGCGAGAGGGCACAGGCCGGGCTGAGGGACCCCCCCCAAGTGCACAAATTTTTGTGCACCGGGCCTCTAGTTGTATTCATAAATGCAATATTAAAATTCTAAGGCACCTCTGGCTCCTAAGTGCAAAAACTTGAGTTCAAGCCAACAGTTAAAGCTGATGATAAGCAGGACATTGGCTAAGGAATTATCTAATTGGATTTTCTCTGGTGATATTCTTTAACTATGTGACGTTACTCTGAAACATTAAAAAGCTAACATACAGTCTTTGGAAAAGGAACATTTAAAAGACCTGTGTGTACACTTGTGTGTGCGTGTATGTGTAGGTGTGTGTTTTGTGTGTGTGTGTGTGTGTGTGTGTGTGTTCAGATAGATGATAAATAGATAGGGAGAGAGAGACTGGGAGAGAAGGAATCATTGTTTTACTTCTGCTAGTATCTTTTGCTTAAAATATACAATGTGGCCTCTGAGAATAATTCTTTTAAATAAAACAATTCATCAAAATAATTTAAATTGAAGTTTAAGAATGTAGAAAAGAAAAGCTTCTGCAAAGTTATTGATATAGAATGATTTTTGAAGCCAACCAAATAACAAATTTCTATTTGTGTTGGGAGAACAGAAAAGAACGAAAAATAGAAAAATTTGCAGTTATACAATAGGAAATCTTATCTGCACTCAAGATTTTCCTTGGAAATAGCAAATAAACTCTGATTCAGACTTGTTTTCACCCGTTTTTCTCTCTGCCTTCGGTTGCAAAACCAAACTCTTACTACTTCTTTCTCAAGATTCAGTTCTTCAGCCATCCTCATGATCTCTTGAGAGGAGGGTTTATTCTGTTCTCCAAAGTGTCTCTCCAGGGCACCTTTTGCAGCAATACTGGGAGACCGGGTTGGGGAGCAGGCGGTGGGGGTGGAGAGACAGGGTAAGATTATGTTTTTGGCAGATCAAAATTAAATTAGGTTGAATTTTTAAGTATTAACATGAAAATAAAACTTAAAGACTCTTAAAACATTTTAAAACTCTTAGACAAAGATAGGTGTATGATTTGTCATATTTTTAGATACTTGTCTTTTGCAGGGTACCATTCATTACCAGTCACGGGAAGAAACAAGTAGAGGAACAGACTTTCTATGTTTATCCCGCTTTGCACCACAAGAGGGCACTGACTTCCTGAGAAGGAAAGGAACACTTCTGTAGGCATTTCTAAAGGTCCCCAGAAATCATTTGTCATTTACAATAGATGAAATGTTCAGTGAACAACTCACCAACCAAAACAAAACCTACATTTTAGCATTTCCTCTGTGAGCCTCATGGAGATTACAAAAAAATCAACAACAATCTTTCTGGTTTAAATTGTAAGAAGTCACCTTGGACTTTAAGATTCTAAAATACTGATTACTAATTTTGTTATTTTTAATAACACAAATGCCATATTGCCAGAGCAAGACTTATATATAACAGGAAAGTAGAAATAGTCACTATTTTTAGAAATGATGGCTCAGTTTCTGTTTTATTCAAAACTTGTAGAGCAAACGTGTTCTTGAATCAAACAATACATAGTATTCCAACAAATGTTTAGAATTAATAGCTCTCCACTTCTTACTATTAAGTTATTGAAATCTGCTTTTTAAAATATATATTGTATTTTTCAATTGGCTATATCCACCTTAAATTTATATGTTATGTTGCACCTATATTATGCTAAGAGCTTATTCCATTTGTAAAATGTCCTTTTCTTCCTCTAGAGACATTTAATATCTCAAAAGCATACCTTATAGTTGTTCTCCGTTTCCTTTTCCTTTCATTTACTCCCACTTTTTCATTGTATAAAGCTGTAATGGGGAAAAGAGGGATAATTACAGAAACCAAGTAGGGTTTAAAACAACAAGTCAGATTGCACCACAAGGGGAACTGACTTCCTGAGAAGGAAAGGAACACTTCTGTAGGCATTTCTAAAGGTCCCCAGAAATCATTTGTCATTTACAATAGATGAAATGTTCAGTGAACAACTCACCAACCAAAACAAAACCTACATTTTAGCATTTCCTCTGTGAGCCTCATGGAGATTACAAAAAAATCAACAACAATCTTTCTGGTTTAAATTGTAAGAAGTCACCTTGGACTTTAAGATTCTAAAATACTGATTACTAATTTTGTTATTTTTAATAACACAAATGCCATATTGCCAGAGCAAGACTTATATATAACAGGAAAGTAGAAATAGTCACTATTTTTAGAAATGATGGCTCAGTTTCTGTTTTATTCAAAACTTGTAGAGCAAACGTGTTCTTGAATCAAACAATACATAGTATTCCAACAAATGTTTAGAATTAATAGCTCTCCACTTCTTACTATTAAGTTATTGAAATCTGCTTTTTAAAATATATATTGTATTTTTCAATTGGCTATATCCACCTTAAATTTATATGTTATGTTGCACCTATATTATGCTAAGAGCTTATTCCATTTGTAAAATGTCCTTTTCTTCCTCTAGAGACATTTAATATCTCAAAAGCATACCTTATAGTTGTTCTCCGTTTCCTTTTCCTTTCATTTACTCCCACTTTTTCATTGTATAAAGCTGTAATGGGGAAAAGAGGGATAATTACAGAAACCAAGTAGGGTTTAAAACAACAAGTCAGATTTGGATTTCAAATGTTCATTATAAAGCTATGCAAAATAAAATCACCATACATTTTTAAATTATTTTGCAACCTATGACATTTTGTATTACAAGTCCTAGATAACAACGTTAATACAGAAACAAATATTAACTTTGCAAAGACAATTGTCTATAAATCATATCTCTATTTGCTTTTGTTGGAACTCTTGCTCTCAAAACTTTCTCTTTATCTAGCCTTGACATATTAATATAAGTAGATCATTTTCTCACATTAAATCGCTCATTTGACAATTGCTTGTGCTATTCACTTGGAAGACTCGTGTGTGAAAATGCTCTGGTTACACTAGTATTAGGTTATAAAAACGATTGCATGTACAATCACTACAGTATAGCATAAAGGTAAGAACAAAGTCTGAATGTGTTTTAAAAATTTCATTTCACCGCTTCTCATCTATGCCACACAGTCTGGAAAGCCGTCCTCACGCAGCTGATCCTCTCACCGTTTACCATCGCAGTACATTTATCCCTACACTTGCATTAGCCTTCCTTCCTTTTAGTGTGATGAAACAAGACAGTTATTCTTCATCTCAAAGAAAAAAACACAAAACTAAACCTCAAACCTCTCGCTTTAGCATTATTCCTACCAATCGATGCCACTGTTTTTAGGTTAAAACGTCCCAGAGCCTTCAGAGATGCAGCGTTAGTACCTCCCACTTGCTCAGCCTCCTCCAGCCACTTAGATAATATTGCTTTTAGTTTGCATGCATTTTTGAAGCTGAGCTGCAGGTTTTCAAATCGGCAGATAGTTGTTTGACTGAATTCCGAGCCATGCACAGCTGCCAGGGCTTCCCCAACATTTGTTTGGGTGTACCCTGCGAAAGGAAAATGAAGGCCATTAGCTTCAGCTTTCAGGAATCATTCCTTTTGGTGCAAGATTGCATACATCTGTGAATCTTTGTCAATGGTTCAATACCACTTTTAAGCATATATTTGTTGGCAAATAATAATTTTTTTGTAAGGGTCAGTGTAAAATTGCCCTGTACTTCAAAAAAAATATTATTTCTAGTTAATTATTTTTTCTAGAAGTAAAAATCATTCAGATAGGAATATCTGCCATTCATAATTTTTAGCCAGATTGGATAGATGAGTCATTAGATCAGTGATGGCGAACCTTTTGAGCTCGGCGTGCCAGCATTTTGAAAAACCCTAACTTAACTCTGGTGCCGTGTCACATATAGAAATTTTTTGATATTTGCAACCATAGTAAAACAAAGAGTTATATTTTTGATATTTATTTTATATATTTAAATGCCATTTAACAAAGAAAAATCAACCAAAAAAATGAATTCGCGTGTCACCTCTGACACGCTTGTCATAGGTTTGCCATCACTGCATTTAGATACTTAAAAATTCTTGTATTCTTTGTTATTATTATTAAATATCTGATGAATATGCTCAAAAGTCTATTGTATATTGAATATAATGCATAAAATAAATGGTGCTTTATCATAAATATTTTTATCTCAACTGTTAAGAGTGAAAAAAATCAACTATATGTTGAAGCGTGCCAAGTAAAACTAAAAGGTATGCTTACTTTTTCTAAAAGCATGTCTATTATGAGACTTTAATTACCTAACATTTTATAAACACCTCCAAGCACATTTGTTACATCATTCGGTAATGCTTCTATCTCCTGGCAAAAGATTCTCATTGATTGTCTGGAACATTTTTAGAGTTCAAGTTGCTATGAACCATCAATATTGAATTTGAACCATTCACAGCAATAGATATATCAAACTGCAAATGAATGTTTTAAATTGCCTACTGCCATGTTTATTGTATATTGTAACTACATATTAATTCAGGGCCTACGGCTATATATATACCTGTATGCATAAAGTGGTTACATATGACACCCATGGATAAATATTATTACAAAATAACCTGTGGTTCATTCCACAACTACAGAAGTTTGAACTATCATTTTCAAACCCTTTTTGAAAAATTCACTATTTCATGAATTTAAATTAAGGTTAGTTGTTTCAGTTATTTTGTTAAAAACACTTTTCAATAGAAAGTAAGCAAAGGCTATGAACAGACAATTCACAGAAACAAAATTGCAAACGACTGTCAAACACATGACAGAAACTACCATGAGGTACGACTTTGAGCTATTTGATTTGCAAAGATCTAAAAGATTAATTGCATTTTTTCCTTCGATAACTATTTAACTATCCTATGTGCCAGTCACTGTTCTAAGTACTGAGGATATGTCATTAAGGAGAAAACAAAAGCAAACAAACAAGCCAACAACCAAGCACCCCCGCCTTCATGGAGATCTGAGGGACCCTTACAAGGGACACTCATGATGGCAGTACATTTTTAAAAAAGAAAGCTGGCTGGAGTGGCTCAGTTGGTTGGGTGTCATCCCAAAAGGTTGCCAGTTTGATTCCTGTTTAGGGCACAGGCCCAGGTTTCAGGCTCCATCCCTGGTAGGGGCTGTGCAGGAGGCAGTTGATTAATCAATGTTTCACTCTCACATCAATGTTTCTTCTCTCTCTCTCTCTCCTTCCCCCTTCCTTTCTTGCTCTAAAAAAAAAGAAGAAAAAATCAATAAAGCCCTGGCCAGTTTGTTCAGTGGTTAGTGTTGGCCCACAGACCAAAGGGTCTCTACTTCAATTCCCTGTTCAGGGCATGTACCTTGGTTCTGTAGCCCTGGTAGGGGCGAGTGTAGAAGGCAACCAATGATGTGTCTCTCTCACATCGATGTCTCTCTCCCTCTCTCCCTCCTAATCTCTAGAAATCAATGGAAAAAAAATATCCTTGGGTGAGAATTTAAATAAATAAATAAATAATCAAACTTTAAAAAGAAAACCACAAACTAATATGGAAAGCTCCCCAAAATAGTTAAATAAAAAAATCTGTATGAAGAAATAAAAATATGTATTGACTTATATATGCATAAATACCTCTAAAAGGATACACAAGAAACTAACAACATTGAAAAACAGGAAAATCAAGCAAAATGGATATGTTTTATATATATTCTTTTATGATTTTGAATAATATGAATGCATCATTTATTCAAAAGTTCAAATAAAATACTGTGTAGAGAAAACTGGGTACTTCTAAACTAATTTGAGGTGGTTAAGTTGAAAATAAGTGCCATTAATTTAAAAATCTATGTATTTTGGCTCTCAAAAATTTACAAGAAAATACAGGTTTTTGTAGGATTTTCACTTGGATTAATTAAATCCACATTAGAGATAGAGAATGAGAACTGTCGGACTTTTGAGCAGAATAGAAGAGATTGAACAGTTATACAGTAAGGATCTGCAGACCAAGTGCATACCTAACTTAATTCTTCTCACTTTAAATTCATTGGCAAACTTTTCAAGTTCTCGAATTTCCGGGGAATCCATGTCTATTGGCTCTTCAACCAATTTACTTTTCCGCCTGAGTTCCTGCTTGAAATCGGGGGCCGTGGGGTCCTCTGCCAGGAGAGGCTGGTGCATGGGTGGAAAGCCATGGCTCAAGGTGTGGTCAGGAAACTTATAGAGACAAGGGGTTAAGCTGCCTGTAAGGAAACAAAGAAAGAAAATAAAGGGCCATTTGTAACTACGCATCACTTCTATACAAGCAAGGGTTTTGCCCATTAGAGCCCATTATTCTGCCACAGCCAGTCTGGATTCTAAAAAGTTAACTGCCATTCAGTTGTCTGAGGTCAGAGTAGCTTAGTATAAATGCGATTATTTATTTCCACCTTCCCCAGAGCAACAAAAGCAAAGATAATGCCAAAGAAAATAAGCCTGGAATTGCAAATATTTAAAACAGAAATAAGCAAATACTTTCAGAAGTGTAAGTTTTTCACCATTTTCTTTTTTTAAGAAGACACACATTCCTGGGAATTTGAAGTTCAACTCCAGCAGAATGTATATTTTGATATCTATTATCTTAATCCATTGAACAAATAATGTGTGATGTTTTTTATAATCAAGTGACATGGTTAAGTGCTATGCTGGAAAGTTTTCTTAGGATCAGAAAATTGATTTTACAATAGTTAGAAGCCCGACTGTTTTATCAATAAATGTTTAACTTCACAGAGAAATAATTATGTCTTTTTAAAAATGTAACAAGAGCAGATAAAAAGAGAATTATGAGAACATAAACTACATTAATATGTTTTAAATATATTTGAGGAGTAGATATTAACAAAAGGTAACTTTTAAAGTTCTATTAAAAAGTCAGCAACACGATTTTTTGAAAAGTATTCAATATAGTGAAATTATTCTTGATAATTTTTAAGAAGCAAAAATAAGTGACAAGGAAGAGTGCAATTCTAGATATGACAGGTAATCACCTATGAATAATAAAGCATTGTGTTGATTGAGTAGGTTAAATAATAAATCACAAAAACTAAAATATGTAAACATTTTTAAATTGCTTCCAGATTTCATTCTTCATTAGTAGAGAAGAGTCTGTCTCAGTTGGGGAGCTTGGGTGAGAGAATATAAGCCAAATTCCCAGACACTTTATTTTGGTTTTCTTCATCAATCCATTATGTTTTAATTGTAGGTATTTCACTTCAATTTATATTAAATAACACATGTATAACCAAGACACTTTGATATAAATAAAATATTTAGTAATTAATCATGTTTCTGAGTATTAATAAATATTTAAACTGAAAATAAATTACTACAGACTATATGCAACAATAATTCTTGGAAACACTGAAAATATACATCGAGTTTATACTACTTATAATTTCTTCATAAATAAATTCACAAATCAAAGACATGAGTAATAATGTATTTTGCCAGAATATTAAGATCTTACATTTATATATCAATATGTAATGAGTAAAAGAATAGTGTAAGTCAGCAAATTGTCAGCTATTATTTATATGAGAATATGTAATTATAAAGTGGACCCCTATCCAATAGACTATTTCATTTTCTGAAGCAAAGTGGACATATAAGTGAGAAATTAAACAAAAAAGCATAAAATAAATTTAGATGTTTCACAGGTATGAAAAATATTTGAAAGAAGTAATTCCTATCTAAAAATATTTCATGGTACTTTACAAACCCAAATTCTCCAGTTTTACTTTTTAAAAAGTCAGTTAATCATCCAGTTAATGCTTTAGTGGATATTACAGTGATCAAAGAAGATAAAAATGTTCAGAACAATTGTATCAATGTTTAATTTATTACATAGTTTATTTTTGGAAATGTTTATTAATTTTGGGATTTATTTTTAGCTTTCTATTAATTTTGGATTTTTTGTTAGTTGAAGTAAAAGAAAGATTCATACATACAAGAAGAAAACTCATCACATTTATTTTGGCATCTAGTTAATATTTATCTCAAGACTTTTCTTTCACTTATGCTTTCAGAGTTGGTTCTTATATGTTAAAGAATTATACTTCTTTCATCATTCAGAAATATCAAATGCAACTTAATACACTTAATGATGAAATACTCTGAGAAACAATAAAAGCAGAGACAAGAAAATCAAGCTGCTGTTTGATTTTGCACATTTAATGTATTTTAAGTTTCTTTAGATAACTCGTTTAACCTATGTCAAATTATGTTTATTTTACACTAGAGGCCCAGTGCATGAATTCATGCACAGATAGGGTCCGTCTGGCCCGGGCCAATCAGGCTGGGGGAAGGGTACATGGGAGGTTGCCTGCTGGCCGGGCCCACTCCCAATCGGGGAGGTGGAGCCAGCCAGGGTGAGGGGCCACGGGCCATTGGCCAGCTGGCCCTACCCCCCAGTCAAACTCCTGGTCGAGGGGACAATTTGCATATTAGGCTTTTATTATATAGGATAAGTAATTTTTGCATATATTTTACATGAGATGCCCTAAGGTCTGACTTGGTTAGCAATCTTGATCATTCCATTTCATTTTTTTTGCTGATCATAGTCACACACTGCTACAAGCTTTCTAGGACACCTCATGCTGGGTTCATTACACTTTTCTCATTTTCTTATTCTTATATAAACAAATGAGGTAGGAAGAATTTACAATTTTTTTACCCAAAATTTAAAATTTAGGAAACTTAAGTAAAAGTAAATTAAATGACTTTCCTTGGATGCCATAAAGAATTAACTATACAGTTGAAATTAGAACTAAAATCCCATGAACATTGCAATAAACCCCATCAAAATCTCCACTCAGGTAGATCAAATTCTTTCTTTAAAAGACTTCTGCAGTTTAAATTCATTAGTCTACATTAAAACAAATATTTTCAGACAAAAATATTGTAATTATTTATTAAAATATTAGAAGTCGGCCATCTCTATTTCCAGAAAATGTTAAAGGTATTTTATACATTATAAATTATCTGGAAAACAAACATTCAGAAAGTAAATTTGATCATGAGTCTGAAAAGTGCACAGGAAATGCCATGTTCAAAGGCTTGGCATCCAGAGCAAAAAGGAAAACGTGTGATATATCTTTATTTTTCATTAAGTGAAAGTATCCGCAATTATCCACAGGGACACAGTTTTTCTGGAACTAACCCTAAACAGAAATTCATAATGAGTCATAAGCACAGCCAAACACAGTACATTTTCTATTATCTGATCCTGTATTTGGGGGAGAGGAGGGATTGATCAGTATAGTATATATGGCAGGATATTTTTAAAATATTCCTAAAGCTTTGCCCCCGCTGGCATAGCTCAGTGGTTGAGCATCCACCTATGAACCAGGAGGTCACAGTTCGATTCCCTGTCAGGGCACATGCTCAGGTTGTGGGCTCAATCCTCAGTGTAGGTAGTGCGGGAAGCAGCCATTCAATGATTCTCTTTCATCATTGATGTTTCTATCTCTTTCTTTCCCTTCCTCTCTAAAAATCAATAAAACATAATTTTAAATACATATATATATTTTTTTCCTAAAGCCTAGATAGGGAAAAAGCAAGGTAAAAGATGCTGTGACTCCTGTACAATGGTGAGTCTCATATTCAACTTCCCAGAGATTAATAAAGCAAAGTTGTCTGTAAGCCTAGACAAGCACTCATCTAAATAGCTTGGAAGTGTCTGCATATTCTTCACAGCCCAGCTATATTTTCACATTGCAAATGAATCTACTACAGCCTTGCTGAATTGCTCCAAATGTGTCTCTGTCTGGGGGAGCAAAGGTGAATCTTTAAGGCAGGCAACGGGGATGAGGAGGGCTCGCCTTGCAGGGCGCTGGTTCAATGTACCGTGGTACCGGGCAAATTGCGCTCCTGCAGCATGTGGCTCTGACAGATGCTGACAATGTCTCTGAGGTCACGGGCTTGAAGCCTTAAAGGAACAAACACAGGAAGTAGAGAAACAAAGCAAAATACTCTGCCTTGTTGTAGACATACAAGAATGTGCATTTGAATATTTCTATTTTCTTTTTCCTCCCCGTGCATGACAATGTGAAGAAAATCCTAAGTTTGAATTGTGACCTTTTCTCTTTTGGGTACTGGTAAATCCTGTCCATGTACAACAGGAGTCCTCTGCCTGGCTTTGTAAATTAAGTTTACTTGGAACACAGCCACGCCCATTTGTTTACATATTGCCTGTAGCTGCTTTCCTGCTACCACTTGAGTAGCTGCAACAGAGACTAAAAAACAGGGAAAATACATCAGGTTACAGCCACTGAGAGGCCCTTCATGATTCAGAGGCAAAAGACCTTCAGAATTACTCCTTCCCTCAGACTTAACACAACCAGAACAAGTTAGGTGGAGGGGGGGGGAGAAAAAAAAAGAAAATTTGAGAATGAAGAGATGAGCTCCAAAGTAGGCTATTTCTTTTTCTTTTTTTTAAATTTTGTTTTATTGCTTAAAGTAATACAAAGAGTATTACGTATGTCTCCTTCCCCCCCCCCCCCTTGACATTCCAACTAGAGTGGGCACTTTCAGTCATAGTCATCTTTTCTTTATTATCTGCTCATTAAAGCAAAAGGGCATTCATGTTCTTGATTGATTCCCAAACCTCAGCTATTTTGCTTTCCTCTTAAAATTAGTTTTTAAACAAGGACTCTCATACCAGGTCTTGGTTTGGACATTATGTAATATAACCCTGCTGGGTTAAACATGAAGTACCATGGAGCTGATTTGCTCAGTTTCACAGGCGGGTGGGCGTGGGCGGGCAGGCAGGGTGGACATTCCATTGAGCTTGTTTTCTTTCACCTCGCTTAGGACACTAGAGAAGAGAAACAATTCCAGACACCCAAGAATCAAAGTTTTGAGAGTGTTTGCTGTTATTTTATTTTGTTTAGGAGAGATTTTGAATAGCATTTATAATTCCCTGGTTGCTGCTATCAATACTGCAGGCTGTTGAACTATCTAAATTCTCAGAAGTAAAGAGACAGAAGAAGGAATTCAGCTGCAAGGGTATCTGAAGAGAAGAGCAAAAGAGAAAGACAGGTTGAGTTGGTTAAAATTAGCCCCAACTCAACTCTAATAGGGTTGTGATATCCATTCAACTTAAATATGAAGAGACTTAAACTTAAATATGTTAATGACTTGAACAAGGCTCAAAATTAGGTTATGGTGTGGCTAACTCATTGCTCCCAATTAGTCTGTCTCTTTGGACCAGGAGGCACAGTAAATTAATCTGATAATTAATGTCCTCCCTACTAACAAAGTATTGGCTATAGCTTTTCCTTTTCAGTGGGTTACTCATTTAATGAAATGCTCAAACTAAATGTAAGCATCAGAGTCTAGGTAATAAAATAACCACATTAAAATAAAGCAATACCACATCCTTTGAAATATAGCACTTTCTGTAGCTCCACTTTTATATGGAATAGATGACAAGGAACTGCCTTTGTTCTTGATGATAAGATGCTTCCATGGATTGTGTAGAGGTGGTTTATTTGATGAACGCCTTGAGACTACTCAGAAAATTCAAATGACATAACCGGGTTTCTCTTTTGTGTTTTATACCTCTACTATCTTATTTCTGAATTCGTGTGTTTTATAACTCAATTTGTGTAGCTTCTCTGAGGATAAATGCAGGAGAGTTCAGATTCTCTGACTTTAATCTGCCGTGATGCAAATGCTAATACTGAATATATGTCAAAATAGTGACATTCATACAAATTAGAAAGCATATCACATTTTAATGATAGCACTCTCAAAATATATTTGAATATAATCTCTGTGCTTCCTGGGGAGTTTTTCTTGACGTAACAAACATACTTAATTTTGTTTTAAGACTACAGTGATACCTCCAAATCTTAGGGTAACATTTTTGCTTTTGATGTCGCCAACCCAGGCTTTGCATTACTTTAAAGTGTTTTCCAGGGGCCTCTCTGGGTTTGCTGAGTGCCTGCCAGGAACCTCGCACCAGCACAACCTGAGCTGCCTGAGCTTGTTCACTCCAGTCCTGGAAACAGGACGGATGTTAGAATTCTCAGGCCAGCTGGGAACTCACTAGCCTGCAGGCACTGGCCTTGATCTGGTGGGAAGGAAGGTGGTAGTAAAATCCGTCTTTAAGTATTTGGTCTGTGGCTGATTTTATCTTTGTGCTGACTTCGGTCCATCGCTGCCTGTTGCTGGGTTTTGAGGGTGCATGAAGCCGCACTTGGCTCCAGGGGAATCGCTGTGAATGAAAAGCAAGGCCTCTGCTCGGAAAGAGCAGCACATGACCACATGCTTGTCAATCCCTGTCTTCATAATCAAATGCGGGGGAGGCCCAGGGAAGCATTCTGCCTGCACCTCTAGTGGCTAAACGCGTGTCATTGTACTCTTCTATAAAGAATGTGGTTTCTCATCAATGAGGGCTGTTCTCATTAACCATGAATACTGATTACTGAGTGTCTGAATCATAAGTGATCAGTTTTCAAAGGGGAAGAAAAAAAGTATGGCTTTCCTTATCCTATATAATAAAAGAGAAACATGCAAATTAACCATCCCTCTGCTATGCTCAAGTCATGCCCACAAGCCACGCCCACAAGCCAATCAGGAGCGAGTATGCAAATTAACCCAACTAAGATGGTGGTGGCCATGGAGCTGGAGCAAGCAGGAGGCTTGGGTTGCCCCCCGGCAATGGAGAAGCCAAGCTTCCCGCCTGCCCTGGCCAGACCTGGGTTCCGCTCAAGGCTACAAAGTTTCAATTATAGAAGATAAATAAATCCCAGGGAAAAAAAAAGAAAAAAAGGAGAGACTGGGAGCTTGGGTCCCCGGGGCGTGTGGCCAGCCTGAAAACGGCCATCAGCCCCTCACCCAGGCTGGCCAGGCACCCCAGCGGGACTCCCCCACCCTGAAGGGGCTGTGGGCAGCCTGAAAACGGCCCTAAACCCCTCACACAGGCTGGCCACACCCCCATGGGGTGAGGGTCACCGATGGGGGCTTGGCCAGCCTGAAAATGGACCTCAGCCCCTCACCCAAGCTGGCCAGGCACTCCAGCGGGGACCTCCACCCTGAAGGGTGTGTGGCCAGCCTGATAACGGCCCTCAGCCCTTACCCAGGCTGGTCAGGCACCACAGCAGGACCCCCACCCTGAGAGGGGACACCCTTCAGGGCAAACCAGCCGGCCCCCATCCGTGCACCAGGCCTCTATCCTATATAATAAAAGGGTAATATGCAAATTGACCCTAACAGCAGAACGACTGGGAATGACTGGTCACTAAGACACACGCTGACCACCAGGGGCCAGATGCTCAATGCAGGAGCTGCCCCCTGATGGTCAGTGCGTTCCCACAGGGGGAGCTCTGCTGAGCCACAAGCCAGGCTGCCAGCTGCCAGCACAGCGGTGGTGGCGGGAGCCTCTCCCGCCTCCTCCGCAGCACTAAGGATGTCCAACTGCAGCTTAGGCCTGCTCCCCGCTGGCAAGTGGACATCCCC